>NW_027531990.1:452144-453206 GCF_008692635.1 Crocuta crocuta
CACTCCTTTAAAACTTAATTTTTTTTTTTTTTTTTTTTTGGTAAGAAAATGCTTGGTTAATGTTTTGAGAGTAGAGTTCTTTTACAACCCTCTCCTAATTCTTCAAAATAAATTAGGTGATTCGCAATTAATTCAAAATAGATTTTGTTTCTACCTATGTATTTCACAGGGTGTCAAGATTAATATAATTTTAAAAGGGATGTACAGTACAGATACCGAATATTTAAGAAAAATAGAAGAATTGTATTCTCAGAGAAAATTCAATAGTTTTCCTAGAAATTGATCTAATCTTCTGGAAGAAAATACATTTCTCTCAAATCAACTAAATCAGGTTACAGTAATCACCACCAGCACCAAAAAAAAAACAAAAAAAAAAACCCAGGAAGTTTTGTGCCTAAATAACAATTTACATATATATTAGCTAAACCAACTGGTATTCTTCATGTATCCAAAGAGCTGATGTACAAAACTAATGAATAAAATAAGACATCCTTTTTCATTTCTTGACAGAACTTTCCTTTTTATTTCTTGACAGAACTTTGCTTGAGCTATTTGATATTATAGATTAGGTTTCCAACAATACCAGATAGATTATTATCTTCCTGCGAGATCCTTATAGGATAAATATCTTCCATCCATCAGTCAGTACAAAGAATGAATAACCAAGAAATGGTACTATTACCAATTTGAAATAAAGGTCAAGATTGAGAAATGCCTTGTGTGGAAATTTATACCATGCCAGACATTATGATAATAAAATTGTATGTAATGCCTCAGTTATTTCATCCTATTTAACTATGAGATATATACCATTACTATGCTTATTTTAAGGGTGGCCATACTTAGAAGAAGGGTGCTTTGTCCACATGATATGTAAAAGGAATCAACAAAATTTATGTTCTCTAACCCAAGAGCTTCAGTCTTAACATGCAACATTTAATTAACCCAAGAGAAAAATCAATTACATGTCTGTGAGGGAAATTTGGAAAATGTGATTCTCCAAATGACAATATACTACACACTCTGTGTCTTCAATATATCCAGAAAATGAGGTAAACACTT
>NW_027531990.1:453480-574863 GCF_008692635.1 Crocuta crocuta
CCATTAATAATATAGGTTAATAATATTTTAAAGTTATAATAAATATTATCTTAATCAATAAATCTCTTAGAGGATCTATATATTTCTAATATTTAGAATGAAGACTGCCACAAAATATAACCTCAGAAATTCTTTTTTCAATAAATGTAAAATAATAGAGGACTGACAAAATCAATCAATCAATGAGAGCCCCTGCAAAACACATTAAATGGGAAAACATATTAAAGTGTGAAGTAGGGACCTTGTAGATGACTGTAGTGATTTATTTCTATATTTTTGGGCATATAACAAAAGAAAAATATGAAATATTGGGTTTAGAAAGATGATTATTCAAAGAATGGAATTATAATTCACTATACTATATGTCTAGTTTTCTCATTTCTTTATGAGAATTAGTAAAAGAAATACTTGAGGCTAAATATCCGAAGATTTCATGTATTATTAAATACATTAAGTGATGGACACAGTTGAATGCTCTTCAAGAAATATTGATTTTTCTGAAAAACTGTCAAGACACTAATTGTAAAAGCACAGACAACTGTGTCAAAGCCATAAAGATGGTACCTTATAGGTGAGACAAGTTACGCTTAGGTGAATCATATTAAAAACCTTAAGGAGATAGATCACATACTGGGACAAAGAGCAGCCCTCAATAAATATAAAAGAATTGAGATCATACCATGCACACTTTCAGATCATAATGCTTTGAAACTTGAAATTAATCACAGGAAGAAGTCTGGAAAACCTCCAAAAACATGGACGTTAAAGAACACCCTACTAAACAACGAATGGGCCAATCAGGCAATCAGAGAAGATATCAAAAAATATATTGAAATAAATGAAAATGAAAATACAACAATCCAAACTCTCTGGGATGCGGCAAAGGCAGTCCTAAGAGGAAAGTACATTGAACTCCAGGCCTATTTCAAGAAATTAGAGAAAGCACAAGTGCAAAATCTAACAACTCGCCTAAAAGAACTAGAGGCAGAGCAACAAGAGCACCCCAAACCCAGCAGAGAAGAGAAATAGTAAAAATCAGAGCAGAAATAAAAAAACATAGAGACCAAAGAAATAATTGAACAGGTCAATGAAACCAAGAGTTGGTTTTTTGAAAAAATAAACAAAATTGACAAACCTCTAGCCAGGCTTCTCAAAAAGAAAAGAGAGAGCACCCAAATAGACAAAATTATGAATGAAAATGGACTTATTACAACCAACGCCTCAGAAATACAAGCAATTATCAGGGAATACGATGAAAAATTATATGCCAACAAATTGGACAACTTAGAAGAAATGGACAAATTCCTAAACACACACTCACTACCAAAATTCACANTTAGGACCCAGCAATAGCACTGCTAGGAATTTACCCAAGGGATACAGAAATGCTGAGGCAAGGAGCACATGTACCCCAATGTTCATAGCAGCACTCTCCACAATAGCTAAAACATGGAAAGAGCCTAAAGTGTCCCTCAACAGACGAATGGATCAAGAAGATGTTTATCTATAGAATGGAATACTACATGGAAATGAGAAAGAATGAAATCTGGCCATGTGTAGCAACATGAATGGACCTTGAGGGTGTTATGCTGAGCGAAATAAGTCAGGCAGAGAAGGACAAATATCATACATTTGCACATATAGGAGGATTAGGAGGAACTTAACGGAGGACCGTGAGGGAGAAGAAGGGGGGAAATAGTGGGGGAGAGGGAGAGAGGCAAACCATAAGAGACTCTTGAATACTGAGAACAAACTGAGGGCTGATCGATGTGGGGGGGTCAGGGGAGATGGGCATGGAGAAGGGCACTTGCAGGGATGAGCACTGGGTGTTATATGGAAACCAACTTGACAATAAACTATTTGTAAAAAAATAAATAAAAAATAAAATGTTGTTGGAGAAAAAAAAGAAGTGATCTTGTGAGGAGTACTGAGTGTCATATGGAACTGTTGAATTACTATATTGTACACCTGAACATTAATATTACACTATATGTTAACTAACTGAAATTTAAATAAAAAATTAAAAAAAAAAACCTTGGAGGAAAGATACAGATCAGATTGTTTTCCTTCATACTTCTTTCAAAATGTATTCAAATGCAGCAAAAGACCGTACTAGAAAACAGTAACAAATGTTTAGCCTATACTAATAAACACATCAGTTTGTGGAAAGTTCTACAATCCTCTTCACATAAGTAAGTATTTTAGATATTGTATTAAGAAGAAATCTGGATAACATTTTTTATAATTGGTAAGATACTGTGTTACTATGGCAATTTTGGTCTTGAAAAGATTATGAAAGGAACCCATCTTACATGAAAATAAGCTTGTTATGATAAATACCTCCATAAGACAATTCTGTCCATTTCAAGTGCAATTCAAATTATATACTTTTCATTATATGGAAAGAAAGAGTATACATACAAATATATTTACATTAGTCCCAAATAAGAGAACAAATTTATCAGTCTAAAATATAATGAACATGCAAAATATTCAATCATATAAGGGCATACTAGTGAGCAGTAAAAAAGGAATAAACTATTGCCTCTAAGGACCATATGAATGAATATCATAAACATAATAATGAACAATAGAATCAGGTCACAAAGGAGTATATACAATATGCTTTCAAGTATGTAAATTTCAGAATAGGTAAAGGGACTGTATTATTAGAGATCAGGATAGAGGTTACTCTTTCCTGGGAATTAATAATTGGAAGAAAGCAAATGAGGGATTTGGGACTTAGTATTTTCTTTTTCCATGTTCAGTTTGTGAAAATCCATTGGGATATATACTTATGATTTGCAAATTTTATAGGCCTACTCTACTTCAATATTATATGGCAAATATATGTAAATTAGAGTAAATAACAATCTTGGTTCTACAATATAGCAAAAATGACTCTCAAGAAGTTTAACATATATTTCAATTTTTTTCACTAAACAATTGAAATCTGCTAACAAGAGAGATTAATTTGCCAACAAACTCAGCCAACTTTATTTGTGAAACAAGGTACTAAAGGTTTGTTTCTCTTTTAAAAGATTATCTTACATCCTTGTTATAGTTACAAATGTATTGAAATGATGACTGTATTTGATCTTGATCACCTAGTTTTCTCTGATGTAACAACGTTTAGATGACTGGGTAGCCAAATAAGCCATATGATTTTCTCCAAGTATATGTATTATAAACAGATAATTTCAACTTGTCATTGTTTAATATCCAAATTGCTCTTTAAAGAATTTGTGAAACAAACCACTTTTTAAAATATCAAACAGATCTAATTTCTGACAGAGAAGTTCAGATAAAGGATCTTAATGTAATTCAGTCATAGTCAAATCCTGGATTGTGAGTAATTTGTTCTATGATCATTCCAGAAGATGAGTAAACATTTCTAATACATTTAACTTGATAAACAAGTGATGTCTTGCAATGCACATTGTACATGGTGCCAAACATCACAAGATTACAATTGAGCCAGTGGTTCTCTCTCTCTCACACTCATTCACTGTAGGATTATGGGTAATTGTCTCCCATGCTCAGATACGTGGTCTCACCCACGGTGTTTGGCAGAAATCAGTGATTTTTTCAGAACATTGGGAGGTGCCTACAACTGGCACTAGTGTATTTTTTGTCACTTCAAAGCACCTTTCGGCAGTCCTTTGCTTTTCTGTACAAGAGTAAGCTTAGAAATGCTTTGCTTTATTCTAGTCAGTTGCCTGCAGATACAGACCCTTTCCTCCACTGACTTATTGTCAGTTACATCAAACACGGTATATGCCAAGAGTTTATTAATACTGTACTGTGGTCAACATCTGTGAGAATATATACAGTGGACCCCCAAACAGTAAAAGGTTGAAAGGAAAGTAAGAAGTAAGAGATGATTAAGGTGGAAGTTAAGAAGAAAATCAGTGGTTCATCAGAAGTATGAATAAGGGATGCAGGTAGCCAAAATTGGAAGATTTATAAGAAGTCTACATCTCCATCTCCTCTGCAGAGAAGGAGGAGAAAAGGTGAAGAAATTCCTCACTTCAAATGAGAATTGGGAGGGGCGCCTGTGTGGCTCAGTACAGTAAGCTTCTGACTTTAGCTGAGGTCATGATTTCAGGGTTCATGGGTTTGAGCCCTGTGTTGGGCTTTGTGCTGACAGCTCAGAGCCTAAAGCCTGCTTCAAAGTCTGTGTCTCCTTCTCTCTCTGCCCATCCCCCCTCACACTCTGTCTCTCTCAAAAAGTAAACATTAAAAAAATGAGATTAGGGAGATATGTAAAATGTGGGAAATAGTGCAAGATTTTGTAGGAAAGCACCACCTGACTAAGGCTATAGCAGTGCAAGCCATGAATCTATTTAATGACAATGCAATGTCACATTTCCACAAAATCCTCAGAAGGAGGCAAAAGCAAGTGTCATTGGATAGGTTCCTTGTTAAAGCCGCACAAAAACAAAAACACTCCATTGAGGCAATAGATAGCAGTGATTCAGTTAGTGATAGTGAAAGTCGTCCTACACAATAACCCTCCTTTCCCATGTCTCTCTCACACCATCCACAAAGGTTTTCTTTTTTTTTTTTTAATTNCACAAAGGTTTTCAAAGGTAAGTGCAGGTTAATTGGCGTATTTCCCTTTATATTTTGTATTTTGTTATTCTGTATTTTATTACAGTTTGTAATCATTTTTATATGAATATTTTCGGGATGTGGAACGAATCATGTAAGTTTCCATAATTTCTTACAGGGAAATTTGCTTTGGTATACAAATGCTTTGGATTACAAGCATGTTTCTGGAACAAATTATGCTCCCAAATTAAGATTTTACTGTATTTAAAAAAGTTTTCAACACAAGATACACAGACACAGAGACATATACACTTCATAATTCAACCTTCCTGTCTGCAGAGAGGCCCTGATGTCTCGAGAAGTTACCTTGCTTAATGTAATAATAGATTTAACCCATTTACAATCCATTAATCCAAGTAGAAGTGTTTACACATCAGAGTAAGAGGTATTTCAGGTTACTTACAGGAGTCTCCTTACCCCAAAGGCCTACCATAGCTAAAGAGAAAATGCAACTCTGTGAACAGGACCAGCTATAGTGTGGGACACGGTGCAAAACTAAAACATGGCACCCTGTTCAAATATTATTAAATTTCAAGATGGCAATTCTAGAGGATTAAACCAGGTGCAAAGGATATCCTGTGAGCACACAGGCCATAAACTCATAATTCACCCTTGCACAAGTGCTTTGTTCCCTACAGGTTTTTTCTTTAAAAAAAAAAAAAAACTGTAATGACAGTATACAAAACAGAACAAGAGAAAAATGCTGTGATTTGAAGTCATTTTCTACTCAATTTTAGTCAGTAATATGCACTACAATACTATTTTTATTTACAGCAATTCCTCATTTATATCTTAGTATTTTGTAGGCCACTGTAGGCCATTTTTTTCTGCTGCTGGGGTTTAGGACAAGAATTTAAATGTCTGTCACCTACAATCTGAAAAAAAAAAAGCTGAAAATTAGACTAATAATCACTACATTATTCATCTTTCACCGTTAACATATAACTTGTAGTCATAATTTTGCTCCTTGTCCAATAAAAAAGAAACTAAGAAATACTAAGTTCCAATTCTACATCATATGATACATAAAAATCCCAGAATTTTCACTTCTCACAACTCAAAAGTACTCAAAAGTAAAAGTCCACTAAAACAGCACACTGTTTCCTTTCATGCTTTCATTACCTTTATTACACGAGTTATATAAACTAGGTTGAATTAGTAACAACTAGACCTCTTGTCTTTCTACAGAGTGCTGCATATTGTATAAAGGCAAAAAAATGTATATAAACTGTTTTAAATACATCTAATTTTGAGAAACATAGTTTATTCTTTATAAATTATTATTGTCTTCTATTAATTCTAAAATTCTTCTATACTTATTCTTCTATAATTTATAAGATTATAATATATTATTTTTATAATATAATATATAATCATATTTATTTACTTATTTATTACTTTATTTTTGTTTCAAATTTTTAATTTAAATTCTAGTTAGGTAGGAGCACCTGAGTGGCTCAGTGGGTCAAGCACCTAGCTCTTTATCTTGGCTCAGGTCATGATCTCATGGTTCATGAGATCAAGCCCCACATCATGCTCTGTGCTGACAGCATGGAGTCTGCTATGGATTCACTCAAAATTAATAAAATGATAAAAAAAATTCTACTTAGTTAACATATAGTGTAATATTGGTCTTATGGGTAGAATTTAGTGATTCATCACTCAAATAACCCCCAGTGCCCATCACAAGTGTCCTTCTTAACATCCATCACCCATTTAGCCCCTTCCTCCAGACACTAGACTCCAGCAACCTCGTTTCTTCTTTATAGTTGAGAATCTCTTATAGTTTGCCTCTTTCTCTCCTTTTTTCCTACCTTCCTGTATATTCATCCACTTGGTTCTTAAAATCCAGATGAGTGAAATCATATGGTATTGCCTTTCTCTGACTTATTTCACTTAGCATTAATACACTCTAGCTCCATCCACATTGTTGCAAATGGCAAGATATTTTGTTTTGATGGTTGAGTAGAATTCCATTTTATACATATATATGCATACATATGTAGAGAGCTAGAGTGTATTATACTAAGTGAAATAAGTCAGAGAAAGGCAAATACCATATGATTTAACTCATATACATAAAATGTATATTTTATATAATTATTAATATATATATTTTATTGTATATAATTTATAGATTTTTGATACTAACCCGTCGTGAGATATATCATTTGCAAATATATCCTTTATCCATTCATCAGTCAATGGTGTCTCTTCATAATTTGGCTATTGATTATAATGTTGCTATAAACATGTGGGTGCATGTGCCTTTTCAAATCAGTTTTTGTATCCTTTCAATAAATATCTAGCAGGCAATTGCTGCGTTGTAGGGTATTTCTATTTTTAGCTTTTTGAGGAACTTCCACACCATTTTCCTCAGCTGCTGCACCAATTTGCTTTTGCACCAACAATGTCAGGGGGTTCCCCTTTCCCCACATCCTCCCCAACACCTGTTGTTTCTTGTGCTGTGAATTTTAGCCATTCTGACAGGTGTGAGATGGTATTTTATCATGGTTTTGACTTGCATTTCCCTGATGATGAGAGATGTTGAGCATCTTTTCATGTGTCAGTTAGTCATCTGGATGTCGTCTTTGGAAAAGTTTCTATTCATGTCTTCTGCTCATTTCTTAACTGGATTATTTTTTGGGTGTTGAATTTGATAAGTTCTTAATAGATTTTGGATACTAACCCTGAATGAGATATGTCATTTGCAAATATATTCTCCCATTTGGTAGGCTTTTAGTTTTCTTGATTGCTTCCTTCACTATACAAAAGCTTTTAATCTTGATGAAGTCCCAATAATGCACTTTTGCTTTTGTTTCCCTGGTCTCAGGAAATGTGTCTAGTAAGAGATTGCTGCCTGTGTTCTCCTATAGGATTTTGATAGTTTCCTGTCTCACATTTAGGTGTTTCATCCATTTTGCATTTACTCTTGTGCATAGTGTAAAAAAAGTGGTCCAATTTTATTCTTCTGCATGTTGCTATCCAGTTTTCCCAACACCACCTGTTGAATAGACTGTTTTTTTCCCAATGGATATTCTTTCCCTTCTCAAAGATTATTTGACCATATAGTTGTAGGTAAATTTCTGTGTTTTCTGTTCTGGTCCATTGACCTATAGGTCTGCTTTATTGCCATTTCCATATTCCCTTTATCACAGCAGTGTGTAATATAGCCAGAAGTACAGAAAGAAGTGTGTTGCGATGCCTCCAGGCTTGCTTTTTTTTTTCCCCTCTCAGGATGAGTTTCGCTATTTGGGATCTTTTTTGGTTCCATACAAATTTTAGGCTATTTTCTTCTACCTCTGTGAAAAATGCTAATGGGTTTTTTGATAGGGATTGCATTCAATGTTAGATTTCTTTGGGTGCTGTAGACATTTTAACAATATTTATTCTTACAATCCATGAGCATGGGATGTTTTTCCATTTCTTTATGTCCTCTTCAATTTCTTTGATAAGTGTTTTATAGTTTTCAGAGTACAGATGTTTTATTTCTTTGACTGGGTTATATTCTTAGGTATCTTAAAGTTTTTGTGCAATTTTAAGTGGGACCAAGTCCTTGATTTCTCTTTCTGCTGCTTCATTATTGGTGTATAGAAGTGCAATAGATTTCTGTACATTCATTTTGCATCCTGTGAATTTACTGAATTCAGGTATCAGTGTTAACAATTTTTTGGTGGAACCTTTTGGGTTTTCCACATAGAGGATCATATCATCTGCGAATAGTGAAAGTTTGACTTCCTCCTTGCCTATCGGGATGCCTTTTATTTCTTTTTGCTGTCTGAATGCTGAGGCTAGGACTTCCAGTACTATGTTAATTATCAATGATGAGAGTGGATATCCTTATCTTGTTCCTGACTATAGAGGAAAAGCTCTCAGTTTTTCCACATTGAGAATATTAGCTGTGGGACTTTTGTATATGGTCTTTAGGATGTTGATGTATGTCCCCTCTAACCTTACATTGTTGAGTGATTTTTCCAGAAAAAAAATCACTTTTATTTTTCTGCATCTGTTGACAAGATCATATGTTTCCTATCCTCTCATTTTTAATGTGGTGTATCGTGTTGATGGATTTATAAATATTGAAAGACTCTTGCAATCTAGGAATAAATCCCACTTGATCATGGTGAATAATTCTTTCGATGTACTGTTGGATTTGATTTGCTAGTACCTTGTTACGATTTTTTTTATCTACATTCATCAAGGATATTAGTCTATAATTCTTCTTATTGGTCCTTGACTTCTTTTTGAATTAAGGTAATACTGGCTTCCTAGAAGGCATTTGGAAGTTTTCCATTTTTTTTTCTATTTTTTTGGAACAGCCTGAGAAGAGTGTCTGCTAGAATTCCAACTAGCCCTAGACTTTGGTTTGTTGGGAGATTTTTAATTATTGTTTCAATGCATTTGCTGTTTTGGGTCTTTTCAAATTTCCTATTTCTTCCTTTCTCAGTTTTGGTAATTTATATATTTCATTTCTTCCAGGTTGCCAATCTGTTGGCATACAATTTTTTCATAACATTCTCTTATATTTGATTGTATTTCTGCAGTTCTGATTGTGATCTCTTTTCCTTCATTCATGATTTTATTTATTTGGACACTTTCTCTTTTTCTTTTTGGTAAGTCTGGCCAGGGGGTTATCAATTTTATTAATTCTTGCAAACAACCAGATGCTAGTTTCACTGATTTGTTCTACTGATTTTTTTTTGTTGTTTCTTTATGATTTATTTCTGCTCTTATTTTTATTATTCCTCCTTTCTGCTTGCTTTAGGCTTTATTTGCTTTTTCTAGCTCTCTTTTTTTCTAGGGCTTTTCTAGCTCCTTTAGATGTAAAGTTGGGTTGTGTATATGAGACTTTTCTTGCTTTCTAAAGTAGGCCTGTATTGCTATGAACATTCCCCTTATGACTGCTTTTGTTCCATCCCGAAAGTTTTGAACTGTCTTGTTTTGATTTTCATTTGTTTCCACGTATTTTCTTTATTTCTTCTTTATCTTCCTGGTTGACCCATTCACTCTTTAGTAGGATATTCTTTAACCTCCATACATTTGTGGTCTTTCCAGATTTTTTCTTGTGCTTGACTTCAAGTTTCACAGGATTGTCATTGGAAAATATGCATATGATCTAAATCTTTTAATATTTGTTGAGGCCTGATTTGTGAAACCATATGTGATCTATTCTGGAGAATATTCCGTGTGCAGTCAAAATAATGTGTATTCTGCTGCTTTAGGATGAAATGTTCTGAATATATCCATTCAGTCCAGTGTGTCATTCAAAGTTATGGTTTCTTTGTTGATTTTTGGCTTTGATGATCTATCTGTCCATTGCTGTATGTAAGTGGGTTGTTAAAGTTCCCTATGGTTACTGTATTATTCTCCATGAATTCCTTTATGTATATCTTATTACAGTCTTTGGTTTAAAATCGATTTTGTCTTAGGTAAGTATGCTATTCCAGATTTCTTTGCATGTTCATTGGCATGATAAGTGGGTCTCTAAACCTTCAATTTCAGTCTGTAGGTTTCTTTAGATCTCAAGTGAGTCTCTTGTAGGCAGTATACAGAGGAGTCTTGTTTTCTTATCCATTATGATACCCTATGTCTTTTGATTGGAGCATTTAGTTCATTTACATTCAGAGTGATTACTAATAGATATGAATTTAGTGCCATTATATTATCTGTAAAGTCAATGTTTCTGGAGATTTTCTATGTTCCTTTCTAGTCTTTGTTCCTTTTAGTCTTCTTAACCATGGAAAGAGTCCCCTTTAATATTTCTTGTAGTTTAATGGTCACGATCTACTTTAGTTTTTGTCAAACTCTTTATCTCTCTTCTATTCTGAATGATAGCCTTTCTGGATAAAGTAGCCCTTACTGCATATTTTTCTCATTCAGCACATTGGCTATATTTTGCTACTCCTTTCTGGTCAACAAGGTTTCTGTGGAGAGATCTGCTAACTTGATTTATCATCACTTGCAATTTAGGGATTTCTTTTCCCTGGCTGCTCTAAGGATGTCTTCCTTTTCTCTGTATTTTGCAAATTGTACTATGATATACCTTGGTCTTGGCTGGCTTTTGTTGATTTTTATGGGAATTCTCTTTGCCTCCTCGATTTGGATGTTTGTTTCCTTCCCCAGATTAGGCAAATTTTCAGCTATAATTTGCTCAAATGTACTTTTTGCCCCCTTTCTCCTGTATTTACTGGGACTACTATGATAGGAATGTTATTATGCTTTATAGAGTGCATTCATGATCCAATATTTTTCTTTCCTCTTGTTTTCAGCTTTACCATTTCCCATAATTTTATCTTCTATATCACTTGTTCTCTGCTTCTTCCATCCATGTGGTCATTGCATCAAATAGGTTTGACATCTCGGTTATAGCATTTTTAAAAAATTTTAGCCTGATTAATTTTTAGTTTTTTTTTTTTTTTTTTTAATCTCCACATTAAGGGATTTCCTGATGTCTTCTATGTTTTCCTCACCTCTAGCTAGTGTTCTTATTATTCTTGTTTAAATTCTGGTCCAGGCATAGTACCTAAATTTGTTGCAATTAGATCCCTGCCTATGACCTTTTCCTGTTCTTTCTTTTGGGATGAATTACTCCATCTTGGAATTTTGTCTAGGTCTGTGTATTCTCTGCGTTAGGAAAGCCCATTATGTTTCCTGCTCCTGAGAGTAATGGCTCGATTAAGAAGGTGTCATATACTTACCAGGGTCTGGCAGTTCCAGAAGTGTTTCTAGAATATACTATTTGCACTTGATGTTGTGTTTTGACTGCTCTTTCCCTCAAGTCAGTCCTCTGCAGAGTTTCTTCTTGATTGCAGTGGGGAATGTTTGGACCTTGTCCCGGATGTGGCAAGTTTTTCCTAAATCTGCTTTAGCTTGCTTGTTAAAAGAGGCAAGATCCAATCTCCACTACTGAAGTTTTGCAGCCCGCTATGGTCAACAGCCTTGGTGCATGTAGGGTGTTTTGTTCTGGTCTTCTGACGGATGTGTCCATTGCTGCTCTGGCTCTCAGGCATGCCTGCCCCAGTAAAAAAGCAACTGAAGACTGCAGGGGAGTGGGCCTGGATGTAAGTGCCTCAAGCCTCCTGTGGGCTGTGCTGTACCATTTGTGTGGGTGTGCAGGGTATAAGAATGGTGTCAGCCCCACTCTCTCATCCCAAGAGAAGGGAGTGTGCACTTGCTGCTCTTCGGGAAGGTCGCACAGAAGAGCAAACAATCTCCCCTATTTGTCTCAGGGGTCCCTCATCCTTGCCTTCACCCTTGTCCAAGCTGTCTACCCAGCCAGTGCATATTGTTCCTGTGTTTTATCTCAGGTGGGCCAGCTAGGTTTCAAAACTCCAAATTTTAGGGACTGATCATGGCATGAACCCATCCGGATCCTCTGTGGGAGAGTCTTCCCACACTGGGACTAGTGCTCATTTGTCCCAGAAGCGCAGTTTGCAGAAACAAGCAGGGGCTCGTAGTTTATGGTAAAGTGTAGCAAAAAGCCAGCCTACAGGTTAGCTGCCCTCAGCAGGTGCCTCTGTGCCTGGGCAGCTCGGCTGTGCCTGCTGGCCCTTTTGTCCCAAGATGCAGTGCCATCATTCCCAAATGTACTCTCAAAAGGAGAACTGTCTCTCCCAGTGAGACCCAGGGGATCATCAGACCACACTGTCCACTCCTGGCCTCTGGCCTCTTTCCCAATAGGCATATCACAGTGCCCTCCAGGCTCTAAATCAGTGATGGCAGTGATGGCACAAACTTCTAAAATTTCAGCCTTCGGGCTGAAAAAACTTACAGTAATTCACCCTCTCATTTTCGCAGTCATTGGCTTTGGTGAAGTGTTCTTGTGCAACCCCTTCACACTGATCTTTCTCTCTCCTCTCTCCCTGGTTAAGGGTCCCTCCCTTTCACAGCACTCAGGATTCTTTTCTCCCTCAAATCACATTGCCGTACCATCTACCTTCCATTATGTAGCTTCTTTTCTCTCTAGTTGTCCATTTGTGTCCTCAGGTCAATTTCTTAGGTGTTCAGAATGATGATATTTATCTAGTTGTGTTCGAGGGATGAGGCAAGCACAGGGTCCCCCTACTACTCTGTCATCTTAACTCTCTATAATATTACTTAAATAATTGAAAAGAACAGTCATGGAAGGATTAAAAAGAAACACACTGCTCTAAGGTTAATATTGATAATGTTTTTAGTGTGTTTACTTCTTGAATTATTTTAAATTTGGAAATTCTTTAATAATTAATTTTTGCTAAAAACTCATGGATATCTTTCAGTAAACATTGAAGATATTTTCATACTTTGAACTCACTGAAGACAAAAAACAGATAAACAAGCTTGTTAAGATGTAAATTTTTTTTTTTTTTTTGTAAAATAATGGACTTCATTGCTTTAGGTTCTGGAATGCACTTGTGTGTACTTTTTCAATAGGTCTCAAGTGGTAGTAAAAATAATCTTATTAGGTAAAGTAAAAGACAGCCAAATAATAAAAGCAACAAACCCTGCTTTTTAATTACAAAGTGATAATGGGTTTGATATTTCAGTCCCCTGAAATGTGACTCAGTGGAAGCATATCTATTAGCCAATTATAATTAGTTAAGACATCTCTTTGTCTATTTGTCCAAACTAAATAAAAAACAATAACAATAATAGTGTGGAATCCTAAATTTCAAAAGCTGTTATGTGGCACCTGGGTGGCTGAATCAATTAAGCATCCAACTCTTGATTGATTTTGGCTTAGGTCATGATCTCACAGTCATGAGATCCAGCTTCACATTGGGCTCCGTGCTGAGTGTGGAGCCTGCTTAAGATTCTCTCTCCCTCTCTGTCTGCCCCTCTCCCCTTCTAACACTTTCTCTCTCTAAATAAATAAATACATAAACATTAAAATTTTTAAATATATAAAAAAATAAACAGCTGTTAATATCTGCATCAACCATACTTAGAAAAGGCTTAGGAAATTTCTTCATGTATTATACAGTTGTACTGCAAGTGACAATGAATTCTGAGTTATTGAAACTCCCAAAAGTAAATATGATAGAAAATTATGTATGTTTTGTACAGGAAAAAGAGCATATTCGTTTAGTTCTTTAAATATTAACATAATGATATGTATACGAAGGGAAACATTTTTCATTTTTCATAGTTCTAAATAATGAGAAAAATCCAACTAAACAGCACATTAAATGTATCCTTCTGTTCCTCTCTTCCCTTCATAATGGCAGTTATTAAGCAGGCTGTGTTAGTAACAAAACCTAGACCTCTTGCATCTGTACAGAACACTGTCTACCCCATGTGTAAGTGGGGAATATGTTCAATATGTATGTCAACAGCACCATTCCAGTGATCTAGGAGGCAGGCGGATTACACTATAAAACAGATATGAAACTACCATTTATTCACTTCATCTTTCATTCAATGCTTCTTAATCATTCATGAACAAAAGTGACTGTTCGAAATTCATTTCCCATTCCCAGCTTAAGTCTACCATGGGTTTCTACTCTCCTCAAAATAAAAACTAAACTTTTAAACAGGCCTGTAAACACTTTTCCCTACATCATGGCTCTTGCCATCCTTGTGTATATCTACATCTCTTCCTGTATATACCTGTATATATCTACATCTCTTCCTGTATATACCTACATCTCCTCCTGTATATACCTGTATATATCTACATCTCTTCCTGTATATACCTGTATATATCTACATCTCTTCCTGTATATACCTGTATATACCTCCATCTCTTCCTGTATACGCCTGTATATACCGTCATCTCTTCCTGTATATGCCTGTATATACCTCCATCTCTTCCTGTATATGCCTGTATATACCTACATCTCTTCCTGTATATGCCTGTATATACCTACATCTCTTCCTCTAAGAATTCCTCAAAAATCACCTCTTCATGCTGTTCCTACATTTCATCCTTCTTACCTAGAAGCTAGGAAGCCCTTCTAGATCTATTACTGTTTATGACTCAAATAAAGCATTAACTTTGTGAACAGTTTTCAAGTCCCTGCCACTGCACTGCATCCTCTTTCTACACTGTCTGAATTGGAAAAGTGAACCTTTATGACTTAAAATTTTCCCCACCTGCTTCCAGCTCTGAAGTAGATCCCATTCGGCTCCATCTTCACAGAGGTAACCATGGGGCTAGATGAGCGATTGTGAAACTCTTTAGAAACAATGAACTTAAAACTAAAAATGATATTTGACGTGAAGCAGTAACAGAAATAGTCTTAAGGCTTTCTTAATGTCTCCTCTTTAGCAATATCTACTCTGATTTTGCTCTTAGACTTTTCTCTTTTTTAGCTAAAACCTCCACTTGCCTTCCCTCCACGGAACCCTTACATTGTGAAACTGCAAAACCTCTCTCAGTATTGATTTCCAAAGGAAAATTTAGGTTAACGTAGAATGACTGCTTCATCAAACTAGTAAAAAATCGATAAACAGATGTTAGAATAAATAAATGAAATTACAATATACAGTTCGAAAAACTCTAATTTGAGTAAAACTACATTTTTTAAAACAAATGAAGAAAGGGAGGGAAAGAAAGAAAATAATGATGAAGGAAAGAAAGAAGGAAGAACAGTAGCAAAAGTACAATTTTCAGGAAGAAAAGATGCCACGGATTTCCCTTTTCCTTAGTGTCATATTTGGAACTTGTCCTTCTAAACAGAAACACCAGAGTCTAAAATACAAATGATTTATGAAAGAGCTCAAGCACCAATATTGTATTGTATTGTAAGACCTTGTCATTCCTTAGATCTTGATTCAGATTTTTATTTTCTCATGAAACATATAGAAATATGTGCAAGCATATGTAGGTGGCTGGCTAAAAAGTTCAATGTAGATTTATGTAAATACATTGCTGTTGAATACTACTGGAGCTGGGTGTTGGAGAACCATTCTAAAGCAGTCCTTCTGGGCTAACATTTTTAACTTCTAAGGCAGCACCTGGAAGACTCTGTGAAACTGAGCTTCTGAAAAAATAAGTGAACATAAATTTTGAGTAAAACTGTAATTTTAAAAAGTATTCTGTAGGTAACACAATTTTAAAAATATTTTGTAGTACTACTTTTTTCTTTTCTTTCTTTCTTTTTTTTGTATTCTTTTTTTCTTTCACAGAAGTAACACTGCTGCCAAATCTAATAATTGTTAGGGTAATGGGGAGGGTTTAATTGACTCTTGCCTTTGAAAGTAAGGGCAAAAAATATGGATAATATCATTACAACTCAAAAGGCTTTTTAAGTGGCTTCTGGGTCAAAGACATAAGACTATTTCAGATGCTTCAGGCCAACAAAACATGTATGCATCTGAAGATGATCCTAAAATGTCCTTACCTAATAAAATGTGTTCTATACAAGGAGCTCTTACAAAGGCCATCCTGTATTTCTAAAGTTTATTGGTATTTTTTCATATTTCATTTATATAATGAAACAGAGATCATTTCTAGCAATTTCTAACCACATGAAAAAATATTTTTGTATATATTTTAATTATGATAAATATACGTTCAGCATTAGTTAATTTTAGTCAATAAAGAGTTAAGTTTCAAATGATAACCTCAGTAGATCAGTATATAATGGCCTAGGATTTAAACACCATGTAAGAACCGAGGCATAATTATGAAACAGATTTCTAATATTATCTCAGGAATTACAAGCATGTTAAATGAGTCATTAAATTAGACACAGAGAAATGGAGATATAAATATTGAAGCAATAATTTCTTCTGCTGACTTGTCAAATGAGCATCCCTGCAGAACAGATGTCTATCACTAGTGCTCGTTCATTGTCTCTAGTGCTGTGGGTCCCGCCTAACACTGGCTTTCCTGGTTAAGCCTTATTTTTTTTTTTCATCACTTCTTACAATCAAAAGAAATATCTAATATTAAAATTGTAATTTAAGTCTTCTGAAGCAATTGGATAGACATTTTATATTTCAGGTTGTGGTTGACATTTCATGTGCATATTTGTAGTAAACGTGCCAACAAGAACAGATTGTAAGATATTTTGTGTTAGAACCTGTTTGTATATATAAACAATATTTTGATTCTCTGACAGAGTGTCAGGTAATTTCATAGACTTATTAGCTCTCACTCAGAAAGTAATACTTTATGTATTTACAACATCAAGTTGAGATAGTGTATATCTTACTCCTATGTCCATAAACTCCTTCTGAATTCAAAGAATTAAATCTTGAGATTACAACTTGCATATCACTTCTTAAAAAATGCAATTTTTTAAAACGTGTTTTGCAAGCAGCATTCATATTATGGTCCATATTCCTTTTATTTTTTGTGACTACAATAAAGACACAATCTATTTAGAATATATTAATACAGCATAATATACTAAAAAATAGAGTTCTATAGCTCATAATTCAAGATGATTTCAGAAATAAGATAGCACGTAATATGGAATTAGTTTCACTGGTTAGATGGTCCTCAACATGGGCTTCAGGGCATGGTTATAACGATAACATGGTAACAAATATTCACCTACCTAAACATTTACAAAGCACTTCCCTATACAGTATATTCAATAATTTCATGACATTTAATATTATCTGAATTTACTGTAAATGCATCATTTACATTAAACCTATTATTTGTATAAAATATATATTAATAAAAAAGGCTTTGGGGTATGGTAGTTGGGGAGATAGAAACACGAAATGTCTAAGGGTCATTGCAAAGTTGTACTGAAGTGTTTGCAGTAAGACCCTCATTCTATTTTTCTGTTTTTCAGGTTTTGCTCCCTAATACAACATACAGAGAATGAAGGACCTTATCATGGACAGTTTCTAGATAAAGAACAGGGTTATTAAATTGCTTTTCAAATATATTCATTAATGATACTACTTAATTTCAGAGCTATGTCTGTATTTGCAGTTAAAAGTGAACTGAATTAAAATATTTGAATGTCAATCTAATACATTACTTTAATTGAAACCTGAGGGATTAAACAATATATTGTTTTTTAAAAGAAAAGAAAGGAGGAGCAGTTGAGGAAAACTACTATATGATCTTTATGATGAGTCAGCAGTTTGCTTGTTTGAGAGGCAGTGATGTATATGGTTAAGAGCACAGCCTCTGGTATAAGAATGTATGTGCCACTTCTTAGCTATATAAACTGTGACCTTTCTCTTAAACTCTTTGACTTTGTTGCCTTTATTTTTCCTTTATTTGACTTTATTTCACTTTAAAATAGGCAATCCAATGTAAATAGCTCATGGAATTATAGTGAAAAGTATATCCTTGCATCCAGGTGAATTTAGAACAGGTTTTGGTACATATTAGGCATTCTTTAAGTATCAGCTATTGATGGTATGTATATTTTACTTTGTGTGCAAATAACAGTTAAAAGTATGACCTGGCTATATTTTATTGTTTTATCTAGCTAATGTTATCATCATATTGATATAAACACACTGTATATTAAAACAGTTTTGCTGCAAATTGCAAAAACACACATATGATGTCTGGGATAGCAAACTCCTGGGTATAACTCCTCATATTCTGCTGTAACATAGTCACTAGCATAGATTAGGTTTAGTGCTTGTTTTAATTAAGCACTACAGTAAAATTCTGGATTGATTCATTAGCTTATTGACTGAAGAAAAACTGGAAATTTTACTTACTATCTTGATTCAACTCTTTCTTACCTTGTTTTTAAAGAGATAGGTTCTACAAGCATCTTTCATTAGTCCAGAATTCTGAACAATGGACCACTAAAATAAATGTATTCAACATGTGTGTAAGTGTAACATACAAAAGTAATTTTAAATTAATACTTGACACAACTGACTGCTTGTCATGCAACGAGTGCCTTCTGTGCTTTACTTTTATAAAATTCTACAAAGAATGTATTACTGTCTCTACTCATTTCATGGATAAGCAAAATAAATCTCAGAAAGATGAAGGGATTTCCCTAAAGCAAGAGCTAGAAAACTGAGGATTTGGGATTAGAACTGTGCTCCTTCACCTCTCGTATGAAAGATAACACTGAATAGTCTTTGTTTATTGGGACAAGATTTGGTGAGACCTAGCGCAACTGTAGAAAATTGTAAGCAAAATTGGAGGAAAATGCAATGGTATAGCATGAATTTCAGAGGAATAAAAGTCCATAGTACACGAAGCTTTAGAATATGTCTTTTATTCCCCATATCTTTTTAATTCCACATTAAAATATTTTAAAATGTACTTTTTAATGTGATACTTTTGGGAGTAGCACTCCTTGCATTTGATATTTATTAAATTTAATAATCTTGCATAAACACAATTGTTTTCGAGCTAAGTTTTAGGCTTTCGCTTCAATAGGTATTCCATGGTTACAAATTTTGTGTAGCTTGCCCATTCTAAGAAATATATTGTGACTTTAAATCAATGTTACATAAAAATGCATAGACACTTTAGATACTGACAGAAACCTTATCNACTTTTCCAAATATATAATATTATATATAATATAAATATAGATATATCATATCCATGAATTTATTTTTCTATTTCAAGTATTAGCTATCATGTTGATGATTACCTTTAGAGTATGCCGACTTGATTATTTAGAGATGGTTTATTTTCATAGTTGATAGCTTTAGATATCTTTTTTCATAAATGACTATATTCACAGTTTAAAAACTGGGTTTGGAAAAAATAAAAATAAATAAAAACTGGATTTGGCACTTAAATTTGGATACCTGCTTATTACAATTATTTTGTAAATAGTTTTACAAGAAACACTTTTTATTCTTTTCCAACCATAGAATTAAAATGAATCATAACACTACATGACTCTCTGAGTCTATTACTACACTCAGATGAGAACTTTTGTGTGCTCAATTCCTTTTTTGTTGTGTTTATACATGGCATTTTTGTTGGTTGGAACTGAGTGCAAAACTTAAGATGTAAATATTTGATAAATTGTTACTTTGGAGGTATATTACTAGACTTTAAAAAATTCTGTGTTTTTTTGTCTTTAGCAAATGGTGCTGGGAAAACTCAATAGCAATACACAGAAGAATGAACCTGGACCACTTTCTTACACCATATATAAAAATAAACTCAAAATGTATGAAAGGCCTAAATGTAAGACAGGAAGCCATCAAAATCCTAGAGGAGAAACCAGGCAAAAACCCTGGCTGCGGCAACTTCTTACTCAACATGTCTCTTTAGGCAAAGGAAAAAAAAACGAACTAATGGGGCCTCATCAAGATAAAAACAAACAAACAAACACCCCCACAACTTCTGCACAGCAGGGAAATAATTAGCAAAACTAAAAGGCAACTGATGGAATGGGAGAAGATATTTGCAAATGACATATCAGATAAAGGGTCATTATCCCAAATCTATAAAGAATTTATCAAACTCAACACCCCAAAACAAATAATCCAGTGAAGAAATAGGCAAAAGACATGAACAGACACTTTCCCAAGACATCCAGATGGCTGACAAACACATGAGAAAATGCTGAACATCACTCATCATCAGGGAGACACAAAGTAAAACCACAATTAAATACCACAAATAAACACCTGTCAGAATGGCTAAAATCAACAAGTCAGCCAACAACAGATGCTGGAGAGGATGTGGAGAAAGAGTGGCCCTTTTGCACTGCTGGTGGGAAAGCACACTGGTGCAGCCACTCTGGAAAATAGTATGGAGGGTCCTTAAATAATTAAAAGTAGAACTACCCTATGACCCAACAATTGCACTATACAGACAGACAGACAGACAGACACACAGACAGACAGACACACACACACACACACACACACACACACACACACACTGGAATATTACTCAGCAATAAAAAAAAAATGCAATCTTACCATTTGGAACAATGTGAATGGAACTAGAGTGTATTATGCTAAGCAAAATTAGAGAAAGACAAATATCATGAATTCACTCATGTGGAATTTAAGATACAAAACAGATGAACAAAAGGGAAGGGAAGCAAAAATAATATAAAAACAGTGAGGGGGACAGAGCATATATAGAGAACTGAGTGTTGCTGGAGGGGTTGTGGGTGGGGAATGGGCTAAATGGGCAAAGGGTGTTAGGGTGGACACTTTTTGGGATGAGCACTGGGTGTTGTATGTCAGGGATGAATCATTAGATTTTAGTCCTGAAATCAATACTGTAATATATGCTAACTTCAATGGAAAATTTTTAAAAATCTGTGTATTTTAAAAATTATTGAGGTGCCTGGGTCACTCAGTTGGTTAAGGGTCTGACTTCAGCTCAGGTCATGATCTTACAGTTAGCGGGTTTGAGCCCCCCACGTCAGGCTCTGGGCTGACAGCTAGCTCGGAGCCTGGATCCTGCTTCGGATTCTGTGTCTCCCTTTAGCTCTGACCCTCCCCTGCTCACGCTGTCTCTCTCTCTCTCTCTCTCTCTTTCTCAGAAATAAATAAAACATTAAAAACAATTTTAATTATCAGTATTATAAAAAAGTAAGTATAAGTATTTTACTTATATAAAAGGTAAGCTTCTATATAACCATGTCTATACAAATACATCTTTTATATAGATATATTTTTATATATCTCCATACACAAACATATGGAAATGGATACATTTTCCACATAATGATCCATTGATACTTATATTGACTTAATGCTTTTTTTACTTCTCCTCATATTTTTGCCAGTTACATGATTTGTTTGTTGATTTTTTTCCCAGGCAAGGTTTAGACAGTCTTTGAAAAAATACCTCGATAATTTATGTTTTTTAATCAATTGAACTAATTCATAAAAAACTATTATTAAAATTAATGGCCAATTTAATAAACAACAAAGAACCTCAAGCTGACTTTATCAAACAGTGCTGCACAGTTGCTTCAACATTAGTTCATCATAAGATATGGAATATCACAAAAGAATCTGTACCATTAACAACTATCATCAATGGCAATTTTGAGGAATTTGAGATTTGCCATTACCTTATCTTCCCCTCACTTATATTTTAACCTCAGCAATTCCCCACCATCTAGTGACACATGTTCTTCTGTCCAACAAGGTCTAGATCTCTGCTCAGTGGTTGGGGGCAATTCACTGAGTGATTTATCTCAGATCTAGAAGTAGTGGCTGCACTTTATACCTGCTATTGCTGTAAAGAATAATAAGTACTTGTTATTTACCAAGTCTTCATTACTCTTTTTGACTAGAGAATAATTCTTTATATTAAATTTCTTTATGTTTAAATCACTCTGTGATTTCTGTCTAACTGGACTCCAAAGTATACAAGTGACATTTCCCTTCTCCATTATATTTAAGTGATTAAAATTTAACATATCTTTCTGATTGCAATATAAGCATGGACTAATAGAGAACAAAAATAAAGTAGGCTAATAATGTGTAACGATGAAATAGTCAAAAGTTGATAGTTTGGTTCAGCTAGTAGTCTGTTAGTGGAGAGTTGTCAGATTCTGAATATAATTTGAAGGTAGAATTAGGTAGAAGGTAAAAGAACACTATTCACTAAAGGATCAAGCGTGAGATATGTTAAAAAGCGGGTTCCAAGGTTGACTACAGGTCTTTGGGCTGAGCAATTAAAAAATAACGTTACATTGTATCATAATGATAAAGTCTATGCAAGGAGAAGGCTTGGACAATATCTGGAGCTTATTATTAACTAGTTAAGTATTATTAAAATATGCAAGGAAAATGTTAGACATTAGGATTTATGAATCTAAAGTAGATATAAGTGGATATATAGATTTTATATTCATTATAGGCACAGCCATAAAACAACAGTTCAGCAGACTGAGTTCTGGAACATTCCAACATTCAAAAGTAAGGAAGACATAAGAAAACTAGAAAGTTAGCTGAAAATTAAATAAAATCTTGACCTAGAAGCACAGGTTAAGCATGAATGTCAGGGGATAAAAGAGTATATGACTCTATCAAATGCTATTTACGGGTCAAGTGATCTGAGGGCTAAGACAAGGTCACTGGATTTAGCAATTTGCAGTCCCTGGTAAGCTGACAGGACCATTTTTAATAGAACACTGAAGGCAAAAGACTCACTGAAAGGAGTTTAAGAGAGAGTAAGAGCAGGGTAACTGGGTAACAAATATAATCTCTTTCAAGAAGTTTTGCTGAGAAGGGAAGAGAAGGAAAAAGTGGTGGTGGCTCTAGAGAGATGAGAAATTGAGAGTGGGCTTTGTTTTTTCTGTTTTAATGGGACAAAAATTATATACTTTGGGGAATATTTCATTATAGAAGGAAAAATCAATGGTACATGAAAGATAAAGAAGAGAATAAGCACTATTCTTGAGTTGTCAGTGGATATAAGTAAGCCTTATTGAATAAGATTAGGGGTTATTCTTAGCTAAAAGCACTGAGTATATTTCCACAGTAGCAAATAGGTAGGCATAGCAAATACGTGGGTGGGTATAATCTTAAAGCTAGACAGGTTCCCTTCTCTTTACATTTACTTTACTGGTAAAAGAGGAAATAAGGCCAACATGTGAGAACAGCCGAGTGTAGTAGACATTATAATTTTGGGGAGATAGAAAAATTATGTAATATTTTAGCAGGAGAGTGGAAGAGTACATAGACAAGGGAAATATGGAATAATACACTGTGGACTCACTTGTGGTATACAAATCATGAAGTTAGAGTGGGGCCAGTCAGTGGAATTATAAGTATGTGGTCTAAGTGTCACATTCAGTTCCACTTATGCAGATTAGAGTTGTATTTTTAAGAACCTTAAGTTATGTGATTGAGGAACAAAAGGTTTTCTAAGTAGGAATTCCAAAGATGATGATGATTGATCATGAAATTCCAAGTGGGGAAGGCCAGAAATGAAGGCATGATTGAGTGGAAGACAATGAAAAGTAGCTGGATTCTGGGGTCAAAAGGCCTGTAAGTCTGGGGTAGTGTTAGAGTTGCAAAATCAGAGAGCATAATCTGGAAATGCAGAGATTGGTATTTGAAAATACAGTTGGAGATTGATTATAGAAAAACAGGAGTTTAATGATAATGAAAAAGCCTAGATCATATTGCTAAAAATTAGAAGATGACAAAAGGTGGCAAAAAAAAAAAATTTAGTCAAGTGGAGTTCTAGGTTATTGGAATTATCATCTCTATGGATGATACACAGTGATCCTGGAATACAAAGACACTGATTTACAGAGACAATTAAATAAAAATAATGCATGTGAAATTTCATTTTTTATTTGCTGAGCTGTTTGTGGGTTTCAGTTGCATACTGATTTGATATATTTGTTAACATATTTATAGGCTAAAAAATAAGTGAGAAATAGTGTTTTTATTTTTTTATTATTTTTTTTAAATGTTTTATTTATTTCTAGGAGAGAGAGAGAGACAGCATGAGCAGGGGAGGGTCAGAGAGAGAGAGAGTCACAGACCGAAACAGGCTCCAGGCTCTGAGCTGGCAGTCAGCACAGAGCCCGACACGGGGCTCGAATCCACGAACCGTGAGATCATGACCTAAGCGAAAGTCGGACGCTTAACCAACTAAGCCACCCAGGCGCCCCAGAAATAGTGTTTTTAGAATGCACAGCAAAAAAAAAGGATACTTTCTTTTCTTTCATTGAATAACCAAAAATTACCGATGAGAGTCAGGTAAAGTCTCCCCAGTAACTAGATATAAATATATAACACACTTTGACAAATGTTATTATTTCATCACAAAAATAACTCAAATAAAAGCCTTTTTTAATATCGTAAACTGAATTAAATAATTATGGAATGTATAAGAAATCAAGGATGTGCTCTCAAGAAAAAAATGCCAAAGTAAGACAAGTTGGAAAATGCTAGGATTTATAACCTGGTTACTGGAATTCCTAACCTGGTTATTCAAATTATTCAGATATTTTCTGTATCTTAGTTCTACATTCTTTTCTTAAAATTTTTTAATGTTTTTATTTCTGAGAGAAAGAGAGAGAGAGAGAGAGAGAGACAGCATGAGCAGGGGAGGGTCAGAGAGAGAGGGAGACACAGAATCTGAAGCAGACTCCAGGCTCTGAGATAGCTGTCAGCACAGAGCCCAATGCAGCGCTCGAACCCATGAACTATGAGATCATGACCTGCGCCGAAGTCGGACACTCAACGGACTGAGCCACCCAGGCGCCCCTCTACATTCTTAATATGTAGGTATTGCTGTCATTTTAATGAAAAGATGATTAATTTTCCACTGTGTTATTAGGTATGTTTTAGGTAATTTCACCAATACTTATTGGTCCAAAGGTCAAAAAAAAAAAAAAAAAATTTCTAGCTGAAGCAGATGTCCTAAGTACTTAAATAATTTTCTCTGAATCAGATCATTTTCTAACATCAACTCATTATTTTTGTTTGTTTCTTTGTTTGCTGGTCTATTCCAATCACTTTTATTAGAATATGTAAAGAATTATAAAATTATATGATTCTTATACAGTGGTATGCTTATCATTAAAGCCTTTAATAAACTAGAAAGTATATTTAATATTGCTTCATTTTTTAGTGTTATATACTGGAAGAATGTCAGTATGAGCCAAATTTAATATAGGAACAGTCTGTAAATACTATTGATAAAAAAAATTTTTTTGCTTGCATCTTGTTTTTAAATTCAAGCAACCTTTAATAGCAAGCCAAATTAAATCTAAACGAGAGGAGGAGTCAAGGTTGTGGGAGAGTATGGAAGTCCTTTCCATCTTGCATAAAGCAAGAATTTGCAAAATATTTCTTGCATGAAATACAGCCAGGTCAACACTAAACCACCCTACACACCTAGAAAAATGACTTGAGGATTAACAAAACAATCTGCACAACCTGAACCACAGAACTCAGTAGGTACACAGCATATAGAGGTGAATTGGGGGAGAAAAGCTGTGGAGGGTAGGGAGCTGTTTTTGCCTGTGGAAAGAGGATGGAGACAGGGGGAGAAAAGAGCAGAAAAAAGTGAAAGCCAAAGACTTAACCAACACAGATATAAGCAAGATGTTTGAACCAGAATTTACAACCACGATAATAAGAACACTACCTGGTGTTAAAAAAAAAAAAAAAAAAAAAAAAAAGACTAGAATCCCTCTTTACAGAAATAAAAGAAGTAAAGCTAGTCAGGATAAAATTATAAAAATGCTATAATTGAGCTGCAATCTCGAATAAATGCCACGGCAGCAAGGATGGATAAGGCAGGGCAGGAAATCAGTGATACAGAGGACAAACTTATGGAGAATAATGAAGCGGAAAAAAAGAGGGAGACTAAAGCAAAAAAGCATGATTTAAGAATAAGAGAAATCAGTGACTCATTAAAAGGAACAACATTAGAATCATAGGGGTCCCAGAAGATAGAGAGAAAGAGGTAGAAGGGTTATGTGAGCAAATCATAGCAGAAAACTTTGCTAACCTGGGAAAAGGCACAAACATCAAAATTCAGGAAGCATAGAGGACTCCCACAAGATTCAACAAAAATCGACCATCAACAAGGCATATCATAGTCAAATTCACAAAATACTCAGGCAAGTAAAGAATCATGAAAGCGGCAAGGGAAAAAAAAAGTCCTTAACCTACAAGGGAAGACAGATCAGGTTTGCAGCAGACCTGTCCACAGAAACTTGGCAGGCCAGAAAGGAGTGGCAGGATATATTCAATGTGCTGAATCGGAAAAATATGCAGCCAAGAATTCTTTATCCAGAAATGCTGTCATTCAAAATAGGAGAGATTAAAAGTTTCCCAAACAAAAACTAAGGGAGTTCATGAAGACCAAACCAGCCCTGCAAGAAATTTTAAGGAGGACTCTCTGAAGGAAGAAAAGAATGGAAAAAAAAAAAAAAATCAAAAGCAACAAAGACTAGAAAGGACCAGAGAATACCACCAGAAACTCCAACTCTACAAGAAACATAATCACAATAAACTCATATTTTTCAGTACTCACTCTAAATGTCAATGGACTAAATGCTCCCATCAAAAGACATAGGGTAACAGAATGGATAAGAAAACAAGATCCATCTATATGCTGTTTACAAGAGACCCATTTTAGACATAAAGACACCTTCAGATTGAAAGTAAGGGGATGGAGAACCATATATCATGCTAATGGTCACCAAAGAAAGCTGGAGTAGCCATACTTATATGAGACAATCCAGACTTTAAAATAAAGACTATAACAAGAAATGAAGAAGGACATTATATAATTATGAAGGGGTCTATCCACCAAGAAGACAAAACATTTGTAAACATTTATGCTCCAAATGTGGAACCACCCAAGTGTATAAATCAATTAATCACAAACATAAAGAAACTATTTGATAATAATACCATAAAAGTAGGGGAATTCAACACCTCACTTACAGCAATGGACAGATCATCTAAACAGAAAAACAAGGAAACAATGGCTTTGAATGACACACTGGACCAGATGGACTTAACAGGTATATTGAGAACATTTCATCCTAAAGCAGCAAAATATACATTCTTCTGCAGTGCGCATGGAATGTTCTCCAGAATAGATCACATACTGGGACACAAATTAGCCCTCAACAAGTACAAAAAGATCGAGATCATACCATGCATATTTTCACACCACAAAGCTATGACACTCGAAATCAACCACAAGAAAAAAATTTGGAAAGATAAGAGAATACTCGGAGACTAGAGAACATCCTACTAAAGAATATATGGGCTAACCAAGAAGTTAAAGAGGAAATTAAAAAGTACAGGAAGTCAATGAAAATGATAATACCACAGCCCAAAACCTCTGGGATGCAGCAAAGGTGGTCATAAGAGGGAACTATATAGCAATCCATGCCTTCCTCAAGAAGGAAGAAAGGTCTCAGACACACAACCTAACCTTACACCTCAAAGAGCTGGAAAAAGAACAACAAATAAAACCCCAAACCTGCCAAAGACAGGAAATAATAAAGATTTGAGCTAAATCAATGCTATTGAAACTCAAAAACAAGGAAACAAACAAACACAAAACAGTGGAATAGAGGAATGAAACCAGAAGTTAGTTCTTTGAAAGAATTAACAAAATTGATAAACTACTAGTCAGTTTGATCAAAAATAAAGAGTAAAGAACCCAAATAAAATTAAGAATGAAAAAGGAGAGATCACGACCAACACAGCAGAAATATAAACAATAATAAGAGGATATTATGAGCAATTATATGCCAATAAAAAAAGGCAATCTGGAAGAAATGGAAAAATTTCTATGAAACAGTAAAAAATAGAAAATCTGAACAGACTCATGTTCTGACTGAACAGACCAGTAAAGAAATCAAATTAGTAATCAAAAATTTCCCCAAAAAACAAGAGTCCAGGACCAGATGGCTTTCCAGGGGAATACCAAACATTTAAGGAAGACTTAACACCTATTTTCTTGAAACTGTTCCAAAAAATAGAAATGGAAGGGAACCTTCCAAGTTCTTTCTATGAAGCCAGCATTACCTTGATTCCAAAACCAGACAAAGACCCCACTAAAAAGGAGAACTATAGACCAATTTCCCTGATTAACATGGATGCAAAAATCCTTAACAAGATATTAGCCAACCAGATCCAACTGTACATTAAAAACACTACTTACTGTGACCACATGAGATTCATACCTGGGATGCAGGGTTGATTCAATAATCGCCACACAATCAATGTAATTCATCACATCAATAAAAGAAAGGACAAGAACCACATGATCCTCTCAATAGACGCAGAGAAAGCATTTGACAAAATATAGCATCCTTTCTTGATAAAATCCCTTAAGAAAGTAGGGATAGAAGGATAGTATCTAGAGATCATAAAAGCCATATATGAAAGACCCAATGCTAATACCATCCTCAGTGGGGAAAACTGAGAGCTTTCCCACTAAGATCAGGAACAAGACTACTTGCCACTGTTATTCAACATAGTATCGGAAGTCTTAGCCTCAGCAATCAGACAACACAAAGAAATAAAAGGCATCCAAAATGGCCAGGAGAGGTGAAACTTTCACTCTTTACAGATGATATGATACTCTATACGGAAAACTCAAAACATTCCACCAAAATACTGCTAGAACTGATCCATGAATTCAGCAAAGTGGCAGGATATAAAATCAATGCACAGAAATTGGTTGCATTCCTATACACCAACAGTAAAGCAACAGAAAAAGAAATCAAGGAATCAATCCCATTTACAATTGCACCAAAAATCATAGAATACCTAGGGATAAATCTAACCAAAGATTTGAAAAATCTATACAATGAAAACTATAGAAAGCTTATGAAAGAAATAGAAGAAGACACAGAAAAATGGAAAAATATTCCATGCCCCTGGATAAGTAAGTCAATACTACCCAAAGCAATCTACATATTCAATGCAATCGCTATCAAAATAACACCAGCATTCTTCACAGAGCTAGAACAAACAATCCTATAATTAGCATGGAATCAGAAAAGACCCCAAATAGCCAAAGTAATCTTGAAAAAGAAATCCAATGCAGGAGACTTTACAATCCTGGACTTTAATCTGTATTACAAAGCTGTAATCATCAAGACAATATGGTACTGGCATATGAAAACACACTCAGATTAATGAAACAGAAAAGAGAACCCAGAAATGGATCCACAATGTATGACCAACCCATCTTTGACAAAGCAAGAAAGAATATTCAATGGAATAAAGACAGTCACTTCAGCAAGTGGTGCTGGGAAAACTGGACAGTGACATGCAGAAGAATGAATCTGGACCACTTTCTTATACTATACACAAAGATAAATTCAAAATGGATGAAAAACCTAGAAGACAGGAAGCCATCAAATGCATAGAGGAGAAAACAGACAAGAACTTCTTCAACCTTGGCCACAGCAACTTCTTACTCAACATGTCTCCAGGGGAAAGGGTAACAAAGCAAAAATGAACTTCTGGGACCTCATCAAAATCAAAAGCTTCTGCACAGCAAAGGAAACACTCAGCAAAACTATAAAAATAACTGATGAAATGTGAGAAGTATTTGCAAAATCTATAAAGAACTTATCAAACTCAACACCCAAAAAACAAATAATCCAGTGAAGAAATGGGCTCAAGACACGAACAGACATTTTTCCATGGAAAACTTCCAGATGGCTCTCAGACACATAAAACGATGCTCAACATCACTCCTCATCAGGGAAATACAAGTCAAAACCACAATGAGACACCACCTCACACCTGTCAGAATGGATAACAATAACAACTCAGTCAACAACAGATGTTAGAGACGATGAGGAGAAAGAGGATCTCTTTGGATTAATGGTGGGAATGCAAACTGGTGCAGACACTTGTGGAAATAGGATGGAGGTTCCTCAAAAAAATTAAAAATAGAACTACCCTATGACCCAGCATTTGCATTACTAGGTATTTATCCAAGGGATACAGGTATGCTGCTTCAAAGGGACAAATGCACCCAAAATAGCAGCACTATCAAAAATAGCCAAAGTATGGAAAGAGCACAAATGTCCATCGATGGATGAATGGATAAAGAAGATGTTGTATATATATTCAGTGAAGTATTGTTTGGCAATCAAAAAGAATTAAATCTTGCCATTTGCAACTATACAGATGGAACTAGAGGGTATTAAGCTAAGTGAAATTAGTCAGAGACAAATATCGTATGACTACACTCATATAAGAACTTTAGGATACAAAACAGACGAAGGGAAGGGAAAATAATAAACAGTGAGTGGGACAAAACCATAAGAGACTCATAAATATGGAGAACAAACAGAGGGTTTAGGACGGGTTGTGGGAGGGGAGATGGGCTAAATGGGTAAGGGGCATTAAGGAATCTACTCATGAAATCATTGTTGCACTATATGCTAACTAACTTGGATGTAAATTTAAAAAAAATAAATCGAATAAAAATTAAAAAATAAACCTAAACCAAGGAATCTTATTAAGCATTCATTGTGTTAATTTGCTTAATACTGGGAAATCCTTAAACAATGTAAAAGGAAGTGTACAATTCACTGGTAGTGGGTGTCATTACATAGCTGTAGTAAGAAGTAGAAAAAAAATCTTTAGGGAAGGATTTTGAGCCTTAAAATTAATGGAAAATATAAATAAATAGATATTATGACCTAAACATTTAAAATACATAACTTTTTAAAAGCAAAATTGCTTTAAACAGAACAAAATCCAACAAAATTTGAAATATTTGGCAAATAAAGGGTAAAAAATTATTAGTATATTTGATATATATATATGATTCACAAAGTTCAATAAAAGAACCATAAGTATTTCCCAGTATAAACACTGGTAAGGGATAAGGAGGAAGAGGGTTAGGATCCAAAAGTTAAGTAGAGGCTTTGCTTAACCCCAAAGGTAGAAAATGGAGAAATGTCAATCTTCAGCTTCTAAGAGAGATGAGAGAAGTGGCACTCTCTTTGAAAGACAGCTTTAAATTTTAGTGAAGCAACTGTGAAGCTCCAAATACTGGAGATATGAATGCTATGTAATCAAATAAATGTGATTTTTCTACAACCAAGTGGAAGATTTCACTGTTTTTCTCATGAAAGCAAATCCCAAAGTGATATAACCTTCTGGGTTGGATGAGGGTGGGGGGTACTAATAAGGTTAAGTTTTCATTTACGAAGCTAAGTTAAATTAGAAACAAGAGGCTGAAGAAACTGTCATTTAGGCTGATGATTGGGCATAATATGATGCATACATTAGAAGTGATTATATTAGCCAGAGTTCTCCAGAGAATAAAACCAGTAAGTTAGATAGACAGACAGACAGAGAGATAGTATAGATACACATAGATAAACAGATACATACACACATCCATACATTTGTAGAGACTTGAGGAGATGGTCATGAAATTATGGATAAATGGAAATTCTAAAGGATAAGTCCCATTGAACTACTGTCTGCTAGCTGGAGATGCAGGAAGCTAGGCTTAGAGTTACAGTGCAATCCTGAAGGCCTGGAAACCAGGGAAGCCAATAGTATAAACTCCAGTTTGAATCTGAAGGCCTGAGAACCAGGGGTGTCAATGTATGAAGGCAGAAAAAGATGGGTGTCCCAGCTCAAACAGAGAATGAAAATTCACCCTTCCTCCATCTATCCTTCTATCCAGGCCCTCCAAAAGATTGCATGATGTCCATCCTCCTGGTGAGGGCATTCTTTACTCAGTCTATAGGTTCAGATCCTAATTTCTTCTGGAAACATCATCACAGACATACCTATAAATAATGTTTTAACAGCTATTAGGGCATTCCTTTAGCCCAGCCAAGCTATCACATAAAGTTAGCCATCACAATAAAATAGTATGTATGGTGTTAAGGAGATTTTCAAATTACTGAATAGGTCTAGTTCAGAAATTAGTCTCAGGGTGTCAATTTTAGCTTCAGTGAAATTTTACACCGTTACATCTTACTGATCCAAGCTGTTTGATATTAATCACCTGTCCCATCTTCCAGTAGATATGTATGGTGCTTATAACCTGAGTATGACAGCCACTTTCTATGCCTTGACACTTAAAAAGCATTTATACATAATTTTATTTTCCTATTCTCTACGTTATTGAGTACTTTATTAAATAGTTCAGTATTCATTAGGTTTAATACATTTATTGTTAGCTAATTTTCAAACACTTCTAATTGAATATAATCAAGTGTAGTTCAACAGTCTTTTACAACTCTGGAATATAATATTTTAGAATATTATAATGTAAGTCATTTGTTTTTGGTATAAATTGTCTTAATTGTCCAAATATGTCTTAGATAAGGGATTAAGTTTGAAATTCTCCGTTTTCTTTTTCTGGAAGCTATGTTTAAATTTTAACAGAGCAGAGAGAAACTTGTTCCCAATAATGTTAGAAAAGTAATTTCACAGTATGATGCGTTGTTATTTTCAGAATTGATTTAGATTCTATAATTCAGTTACTAAGACCTTCAGTCTTGAATCAGTCCCTACTAGTGCTGCCTTTGACCATCATAGATTCCAGGTAGTCTGCCAAGTTTCATGTTTCATCATCAATCTCTATCTTGTTAATTCACATGACTGACCTTGTTCTTTCTCAAAATATTATGAGCTATCCTCACCCCTTATGTTTAGCCTCAGACTTCAGCATGTTAATTTTCATCTTTTAAAATGTTCCCACTTATCTAGATAACTAAATATTTTAGGCTACTATTTTAGTTTAAATTTTTGCTGAAATTTATTACAGTTCCAAGAAATTCCTTGAATCATTCATGCTAAGGAGGTTTGCTGTCAGACTGACAGCTGGATTTGTAATGTCAATAGAGGTAAACTATCAGAAATATGCCATTAGCTTTCCTTTCAATCCATTTTAAATGAAAATACAGAAGGAAAGGGGGAATTTTAATTCACACACACAAAAAATAAGTGAACTATATCTTACATGGTTTGTAATAGTTTTTGTTAAACACTGATTACCAAAATCCAACTTCAATCTTCTCAGTGATTATAAGGACCTAAATGTTCAAGAATTCTATTTGCTATAAATGCCACAGGGAAATGGTTACATGAATGAGCAGGAACATAAAGCAGCTGACAGCTATTTTGTGACTGCACTGACTATAATGTCAATCAAAATATTCTGCATCCAAGTAGAAAAACTAGTTTTAAGTGCCAGTAGGTATTTTAGGGTTGATTTATCTTATATCGGTTTTCGATAGCCAGCAAATTCCATAAGCAGACGTTAATTCTTTTAGTTCAAGTAATATATCCTGGAGTCCTTATTTGATTGTTAATGCTATAATCAGTCATCACAACCTTAGATTAAATCTGTCAACTGGATAGTCAACCAAGAGAGAAATGGAAAGCAGCCTGGTCGAATTTTGTGCAGATTTCACAGGGAGACGGAAGAAATCTAGCATATGGGTGGGATTCTGTCTGGTGAGTAAACACATATTTGAGACCTGATTCTGATCAATGCAAAGATACAAAAGTCACTAAATGGCTGGATGAAGCCTTTAATATAATACTTCTCATATTAACCCAGCCTTACTCCTTTTGTATTCTAATGTTCAGACTCCGTCTTAGAAGTCTTTTGGACTTTAAGACCATTCTTGATTCTACTTTCCTGACCCTAAATACTTCTCAATTATTTAAACTTGAAGTCAATACTGGTTGCTTTGAGTAAACCCACTAAATTAATTCATTTGCTGAGATCCAACACAAACAATGACCAACCCAGTCAGGTCCAGTAGGAGCAAATTTCTTCTGACCTACATTCAAGAGTAATAACAGATTAATAAGAGGCATGTTTCTATCTTTCATACATATGAATTAAATATATAGAAGTAAATTAATTAAATTATGTAAATGACCTAAATAAAGCGTATGTCCAGAATTGATAAATGAAGAAAAGTTATAAATAATATACAAGCTTCTTGAATTAAAAAAGATTTTAAACAAACATTAATAAAAGTAAAACTTCCTATTTATCTGTCTTCATCTTTTCAAAAAATAGGCAAGGATAAAATAACAAAATGACAATAAATTTTCTTTTGATGGTGATATTATAGTTGAATCTAAGATTTACTGTTTCTATAAATCTTTGTTATTGTCTTAATTTTCTATTCTCCATAACTTCATTGATTACATTTATCTCCCCCCCCAACACACACATGTATAATCAAATGCTGTCAAATGAAAGGGTATGAATACACGTCAATAGAAGGGTATGTCAGAAGAGAACAGATATAAATAAAACTTTCTAGGGAAAATCTTAGAAGCAGAGTAGTAGTATAAAGCACTACAATACCCATAGTTCTCAGTGTTCCACGCTTTTAAGTTATGTGTAGATAGCGTGCATGCTCAGTGGTCAACATTATAATTGAGAAGTGGTATGAACATATTACATTCTGCACATAATGTTGCTTAAGAAACCTTCAATCTCAGTGGCTTAAAATGATATCCTTTTGTTTAGCTTATAAAGTTTCAGGTAGACAATTTACCTAGGTTTGGCCAGGTAACTTTTCCAGTCATTTTTAGGATCACTCATATGTCTGGTACTTAGCTGGGTAACATTTAGGAAAACAGAGGTAACTGGGCCATGCATTTATTTTCTTCCAGTAGCCTAGTTTGGAAATAATCTTTTATTAGAGATGGGAAAGTTTAAGAGCAGCAAATGGACATGTGAAAGAGTTTCCAAGTTTCTTACAGTATCATATTTACAATGATTCCTTTGAACAAAGGTAGTCACATGACTTAGAGCAAAGTCTGAGAAGCAGGACTCTGTAGTTATCTGGCAAAGAGTACCTATAACTGGAGTCCTTAACATCAATTTAACATAGATTATCTATACTCTGGTTTCTATTCAGATCATATAAATCTTTTGCCTTTTAACATAGATTATCTATGTAGCAATGCTAATTTTGTAATCTGGGAACTGACTTTATTAAAATAGGCCAGACTTCAGAACCCAATTGTTATCAACCTCTATTTCACACGCTAGCTCAGATGTGCTAAGTCAGGTCTAAGTTACTAAAAAAGTGTAGTCAATGAGCCTCCAGCCTTACAAATTTGTGTCTCCTCTGTCCACCTTTGGTCTCTGGGCACCCATTAAATGTCTCTATTGGTTCTTATTTGTGACAGGTCATTGACTTTTCCACAATATGATGTGTTGAGAATGAGGCATGCAAAAGACCCCATGAAGCTGGGTCATATGGGAACTAAAGTCTTTAACAGCATGCCAAGACACCTGTCAACATGAATTAGGCGCTTTTTGCCAATACTTAACATAATAAAATGTTATTCATACTTTTTCGACCATACACAAGTCTTCTGGAGTTACATATATGTGTTCATTCACAACAATCAAGGTCTGTCACTTTACATTCTATTTTGAGATGAACCACAGTAGTGTTTGTTTTTCCAGAACAATTAGTTCCACAGAGTTTCCAAGAATTTCCATTTCTCAAGGCAAGGCCAAAGTCCAATTTCAAATCCGTCTATTATCTTGATCTCTGTAATACAGTTAACCCATTCATTGAGGTCACATGAATTATCTGTAAACCTACTAAAGTCAAAGCAAGCAAAAAATGAAATGTCAATCAGCTGAGGTTTAAATAACAAGTTATTTTTTTTTCTCTTTGGGGAAAAAATAAGGATAAAATATTCTTCCTATTTCTTTCATTGCTCTCCAAATTTCTATGCCTAGTATCTCATCCAAACATAAGGGGAGGTGTGGCAATGCTGATTAGAACTTTATTGACCCCTTAAATTTTTCTACGTAATATAATCTATCATCTATGGCTTGTATCTATATCTATCTATATAAAGAGAATATAGCCATATAGATAGCATATAGCTATATCTATCTACATGTGTGGAGAGAGAGAGAGAGAGATTGCTTTCACATCTCATGCAAGTATTTTTTTTCAAAATACATCACAATTTTCTTCATGGTGTTCTTTTTTTACTCATTTCCTAAGGCATTTATGTTTGTCCCCTAGTATGGTACTGTTTATATGCTAGAAGAAACTACAAATATACTTTCATTTACATTTGCCTTTCTTTCCTTTAAAATCAGTTCCTAACTTCTCTACCATGTTTGTAGTTGTTTACATTGCAGTTAAGTTAGAGCATTAATTCATTGTAATTGTTCTATTTTTTATCTTCCTCTCTTTTTCTGTCTTCTCTAGTTTTAATTGAGCAATTTATATGAACTTCTTTTATTTATTTATAAATAATAATTTATATATTGAGCAATTTATATAAACTTCTTCCACTTAAGAAGTTTAACTGGGTAAGATGGTCACCGTATTTGCCCATTCTCCCTTAGTGAATGATCCCATTTTCCACTTGGCTAAGATCCTGGGGGTGTCTCAGATAATTCTGCTTTAGATACTAATATGTTGTCCCTGAAAGTATGTATATATCCACCACCAAAGATCTCAAGCAAACAGCTTGACAGGCTACTGGTACGTAGAGAAAAGGAAGCAGTAGTTCAAACTGTGAAGAAAAACAAATAAGAACACACGAACACACACACACACACGCAAATACCACAAGAATCCATGTACTTTATGATCAAAAAGCAAAGGGTGGATAGAGTTAAAGAGGCAAGAGAAGTTACTCGAGAGGCGACATGCTATCAAAACAGCAGCAAAACAGATAGGCTGATCACACACACACACACACACACACACACACACACACACACACACACATTACATTTGACTGCTCCACTAGAAAACAGATTTCGACAAGCTAAAGTGAACTAATTTAAATACATAATTGATAGACCAATTGAGGAGGAAATAGAATCATATAAATTGCTCAATTAAAGCTAAAGAAGACAGAAAAAGAGAGGAAGATAAAAAGTAAATAGAACAATTACAATGAATTGATGCTCTAACTTAACTGCAATGTAAACAACTACAAACATGGTAGAGAAGTTAGGATATCTCAGGCAAGCAACCTTCTTTGGCTTCTCCAATCCAAATTGGCCAAGACAATGCAATTATTCAATGCAGATTGAAATGTTTTAAAGATGTATAGTTAGAGTTTAAATCTATAACCCAATGGTCCTGAGTATAAGCCCATGAATCTGACATGTAGTATAATAGCATCACTCGGGTGAATTTTGAATGATCTTTACTCCATATTGGCAGTTAGAACTTTCTTGCAGGGAGGAGGCAGTCATACAATGAATAACAATTATGGTTTGAGGTGAGTTATATAGTAGGAAGGGCAAAGAGAAGCTAAAAATTTCTTAACCCTCATTATTCAACATCATATGAAAATAGGGTTGCTGATTACAAGGAAATCTGAAATTAACTGTATTCCTTTATTGATATGTTTCAGAGATCTTGAAATTGATTTTTTTTTTGCAAGCCAATCTGTTTACTTTAATGAGATTCAAAGAATATTATCTCAGTAATAACTCTCTATTTTTAAAAGGTCACATTTAATTAAAACTATGAAAATAACTAATTGAAATAATATACTGATCACTTAAAGATCTTAAATGGTAACACCTTATACACTATGCATGATTTTATTTAAAAATGTGACCATGTAGAATATGAAGCCATTTAAAGTAAAAATGGTATGATAATAGGTCTACAAAATGACTATTATAAATTCTTAATAATATATCCAAGAAATAAAAGAGAGAGTAGAAACAAAAAATAGAAGGAATAATTAAAACTTTTGTTCTTTAAAGCCATCATTAAGCAAATAAAAATGTAAGCTGTATGTTGGTAACATGGCTGATCATGAATGCTTTTCTAGAATGTATAAAAATATAAATAACTTAAATAACTTGAGGCATATAACTACAAATTGGCAAAATTGGCAAAATATTTTCAATAGATGTTTACAAAAGAATATATAGGAAATATGAAAAGATGTTCAATACTATTAGTCATTGGGGAAATTCAAATTAAATCAGAATAAGATAATGTTGTCTCACACCAAGAATGGCTAAAACTAAAAAGATAAAACTGAAAGTTTTGTCAAGTATGTGAAAACAATTGAAGACAGTGGAAATAAAAAAAGATACAATTGTTTGGGGAAACATTTTCACAGGCATTGTCTAATGAAGTTAAACATAGTCCTATCCAAGAACGTACCAATTCTACTACTATGGATTTATCCAAAATAAAGCATGTTTATCAAAAAAAAGCCATGCCCAAAATGTACATGCAACTTGTATTTATTTTCTTTCACTATAACAAAGTACCCAAAATGAATCATCTTAGATTATCTTACAATTATTATCTCATAGTTCTATAGATCAGAAGTATGAGTAGCCATGACTGAGTTCTTTACAAAATATCTGGGAAAGAGCATACTTCAAGTTTCATTCAGGTTATTGATAGGTTTGAGTTCTGTATAGTATAAAACAGAGACACCAGAGACACACACACACACACACACACACACACACACACACACACACACTCCAATTTCCTTGCTGGGTGCTGTCTGGAAGTTTCATTCAGGTCCTACAAGCTAGTCTTGGTCTTTGTATGTAGTTCTTTCCAACCTCAACTTTCAACAGCATTGTCAAATCCTTCTAGTACTGTATTTTTTTATTTAGAAGGGGGGATAGAGAGAGAGAGAGAAAGAAAGAGAAAGCATACACCCAAGCAGGGGAAGGATAGACAGCAAGCTTCACAGAGCCCAATATAGGGCTCGATCACAACCCAGCAATTATGACCTGCGCTGAAACCAAGAGCTAGATGCTCAACCCACTGAGCCAACACAGATGCCCCAAATCCTTCTAGGATATTAACTCTCTCTTTCCCTTCTGCTATTAGGAGAAACCTCCCTGCTTTAAAAGGATCATGCAATTATGTTAGGCGCAGGCAGATAATCTCCCTTTTGGTTAACTCAAGGTCAAACCACTTAGTACACTTAATTACATATGCAAAATTCCTTTTGCCTTTCAATCTTACATAATCCTGGCTGTGATATCTCACATACTTATAATCCCTGGGATTAGGGGCACTTTAGAATCCTGCTTACTACACAGCTTTATTCTTAATGGCCCAAACCTGGTAAACAAGACAAATGACCTGAAGTGAATGCTTTAGGATTCTGTCACGGCAGCATAACAAATTTGAGTACCAAATTATGTTCCAGTTACCAATTACAGTTATCAGCAACAAACAAACCCAAGATGTGGTGGCTTAAAACAGCAGCAAACATTTATTATGGCCATGAATCTGTTATCAGGAATATGGACAGGAGACCATAGGGACACTTGGGTCACTTTTAGGGCCTTAACTGGGATTATACAAATGGTTGAGCGTTGGCCAAGAATCTCTCCACACACCTTGTTCAAGTAGCTAGCCCAGATATCCTTGGGTGTTGCACCTCAAGAAGAGTAGTAATTTTTACACAGTGACTAACAGCTCCAATCATTAATGGACCTCAACACCTGAAATAGAGGATGTCTAGAAATTGAAACAGCATCACTTCTGTCATATTTTATTGATTATACAATCAGAGAAGTCCAGAATCAAGAGAAACAGATATATATCCTACTGTCAATCAACAGGGAGAGTATCAAAGCATTTTCAGAATTTTTTTTTAGATTGACATATTTGATAGATCATATTTTTAAGAAGCCCAAATTAAAGAAGCAAAATTTAAATTTGCATAGGTGGTTAGAGTCAAATATAAAGGTGTCAGATTAGTCAATGGCATAACCTATGTGGAAATTCTTAGAATAAAGGAATTATAGTTATAAAAAATTCACAGAAATCACCAACTCCAGATCTTTTAGTACTGTTAAATCACACACACACACACACACACACACACACACACACACACACACAATGAGGTCTCCCTAGACATTAAAATTCTTGATGTGAATGATAAATGTTGACATAATTTCCTAAGCAATTCATATACATTTGAATTTGAATTATTTTTTTTCCTGATTCAACTGTCATTTTGCTGTGCTCATGTGCCCTTTGCAGCCACATACAGTTGCCTATAATGTGCAGTATGACTAAGTCAAAATTGGGACTAGGAATATACTGACAAATCACACCTTGATTATGCTATCTTGTATGGCAAATGGGATTTTGTAAATGTAATTAAATCTACTAGTTATTGATAATTTGTAGCTATTTCCAAGCATATATTAGAAATAAAAGTGTTGTTTCTAAAATGTGGCTCTTGAAAGCACAGGTAATTATAGTATCTGACTCCCTTTTTGAGTTTTCACTAAAACATTTTCAAGGCCCAACATGATCCTTTTCCTTTTTGTGGTACCTTGGAGAGCCTATAAGAAAGCCTGAAAATTCCCTTCCTTGGAGCCACACAAGTTCAAAGTTCAAACCACACAAACCCAAGCCTGTACATAGTAATGCTCTTCTGACCCCAGCCCCTAAATACAAGAAAGAACAAAGCCACTCCCCCTAAGATATTTCCACACCACCTTGGATTTCTCTTCTTTTCTACCCAGAAAACCTCAATAGGTGATTAATAAATCCCTTTATACATTCCTGGCACATGTCTAACATTACCTGTATCATCACGTGAACCAACTTTGGGTGGAGGAGGGTTGATCCCATCCTCAATGGGGCAACCACAAAGCAGTTGGCACAGTAAGTCTTAGGCAATGACTACCACCAGTGGTCTTTCTTCTCTTGCTTTGACATGCTCACCTTCATGCTGGCAAGCTTGCACTTGGAGCTGCTATTGGCCATCATGTGCTTTTAGCCCTGCTGTCACCTGCTTGCAAGCTTGTACTTTGAGCTGTGCTGCTTTGTGCTGCATTTGCTCAGCCTATCAACCTTCTTGTATAGATTTAACCAACTTAAGTTGGAAGTTTCAGGAATTGGCATTTAAGCAAAGGGGTATGCTATCAGGGCCCTCCTTGAAGGGGCTCTGGGATTATGTACTGGCATAGGCCTATCAAGCACATTGGACTGAATTTTATGGCTCAATTTTAGCATAAGCCATAAGTGATAATTTTAGTGTGAGCCATGGGAAGGGACTCTTACCCAATGATTATTGGTTGTATGTCTGAACGTATTTGATGTTTGACTACAACATTTTCAAGACATCAGACTCTGTTCTATAGAGTGCTCCAGAAAAAGAATGATATTTCATATATTATGGGAGTCTGTTGGGTTGTTGCTCATGTGTGAAAGAACAGTTAATGTGGTTTGCTGACATCCATACTCTTAAAATCAAATGGTAGGCTAGGAGCCTACAGAAACCTTTGCTGCTGCTTAGGACTCTCTCACCAAAATATACTCTGATTCCCACATTATGGAGTAAAGCAACCATGGAACCCTTATGGCACTGACTCCAAAGAGGGCCACAGAAGTTTTAAATCTACCACACCTAAAGAGACAAAGGATGCTATCACCCTATTTTATAGCTGTAAAACATACTGACAAAGGCTGTGGGCTTCACTGAGCACCATGACTCAAACATGACAAGGGGTGAATTCAAACCCAATCCATAAACTCAATCAACTACAAATGTCTGTGGGGAAGGCCCCTAAGTGTGGTGATGCTGATTTGGAAGTCTTTAAAGAATAATCTGATAAGATGCATATTACATATTTATTTAGTACATAAAGTAAAATTACAACACATTAAAAAAAAAAAGATGAGCTATTGCCCCACACAAAATAAAAAGTCAATTGTATAAACATTTCTGTGTGTTATCTAGTCACTCAAGGGCTGTTCCATCACTGACACTGTTAAGAAACAATTATTAACCCTCTCAATACCCACAACATTAAGATAAGCCCAAATTTATGCAGGAAATTTTGTGTTCTGGAGGCAACACACCCCTCATTTATAAATTATTCTTAAACCCGTCCATCTTGCTATTCTTAAACTGGTCCAGTTAGAAAGCCACCACTACAACAAAAGACTCTTAAGAGTGCCCAAAATGCAATATAGCAGACACCTATTCATGATCCCATGAACTCTCTTCTTGTAAAGGCTGTGGCAGTCTCCTGTGTCCTGGGGTCTCTGGTCCAACTAAGGACTGGTGCAAAAGCTGCCCTTCTTGGGGCGCCTGGGTGGCTTAGTCGGTTGAGCGTCCGACTTTCGCTTAGGTCATGTACTCGCGGTTCGTGGGTTCGAGCCCCGCGTCGGGATCTGTGCTGACTGCCAGCTCAGAGCCTGGAGCCTGTTTCATTCTGTGACTCCCTCTCTCTCTGACCCTCCCCTGCTCACGCTCTCTCTCTCTCCTAGAAATAAATAAAACATTTAAAAAATATATATTAAAAAAAAAAAGTTGCCCTTCTTGTCTCTGCACTACACACCATTAGAATACCACTCATTAGCTGCATAGTGAGTCTTTTTGGAGACAGAGGCTATTACATACCCTCAGTCTATGACATTCATCATCTTGATGTCCACTGTGCCTTGGGGCACAGAGACAGCACCTGCACTCTTGGCAAAGTGATAGTGTCCTCTTTAGTGTAAAGAAAATGTTACTTACGGAACAGACTAGAATTTGGGACCTCTGTCATGTCCATCCCATCTCAAGTGGAAAATGGTTTCCCCTGCCTTGAGTTTCTTACCAGTTGTAACAAAACTGTTGAAGTTGTCACTCCTCTTTAACCCTCATCACCCATGTAGGGAACACCTTGAGATGAACTAAGTGGACTGAAAAAGGAATCTGTTTACTTGATGAATGGTAATGGCACCAACATACATGATGAAACCTGTTGGAGAGGTGCTGCCATCCATCCCTGACCAGGACGCCCTGATCAAGAACAGCAGGGGCGCCTGGATGGCTCAGTCAGTTGAGTAGCTGACCCTTGATTTAGGCTCAGGTCATGATCCAGGATGGTGGGATTGAGCCCCACATTGGGTTTCATGCTGAGCCTACAGCCTACATAAAATGTTCTCTTTCTCTCTCCCTATATCCCTCTCCCCAACTCGCATGCTCTCTTCTCTAAAATAAAATAAACTATTATTTTTTTTTTTAAATTAAAAAGAACACTACCCAAGAGTCAAACAAAATTGCTTGCATTTCAAGCAGTCACTATACACCTACAGGATTTGCTAGCTAACAGTGGGCTCCGTCTGATCATTTTTATAGATTCTTGGGCCATCAACCAATGGTCTGCTGTCTGGTCTAGCCAATGGCAATAATTCCTCATCCAACTTCCTCCTTTGGGTAATTTTCTAGCATTTTCTTGCACTACAGATACCCCAAAATGTAAATTAAGGCTAACCATGTCTGCACATTCTAAAGCATCAGTCACCAGCAAGACATTCCCTATCCAGGTAGAAAGAAATATGATCTGATAAATATACAAACGGATAGAATTGTTTTCTATTTTTCATGATTGAAATGCTTTGCATTATAAATTAATAGTATGTATATTAAATAATATGCATAATAATACTACAAACTTCACTGTATTATACATAAACGCTATATATTATTTCCAAGTATTAGTCACTTTATAAAGCCCATATTCATATGTATGCCTCCAAAATGTCAGTTTAGGTCTCTATTTTATCTTCAACTATCCTTTTCTTCTAATTAAACTGAAATATTTTTAATAGGATCATTAAAAAGGAAAAGTGGGTGCTAAATAAGAAATACTATTCTAGGAAAGCTGACCTTTTCCCAAAAGCAGAGAGTAAGCAAAATAGATGTTATTTTGTTAACATTTCTCAAAATGATGGAGTTAACCTTTTATGGAAGATGGAAAAACTCTGAGCAGTTTTCACTTCACAATGTAGCTCCCAAGTTTCTCATGCCAGAGAAGTGAGACAGCAGTGCTATTATCAAATACCCACTATGATGTGTTTCTTTCCTCTGGGGATTACGTGAAGATAGAGATGAATCAAATTATTAAAACACTTTATCATTCTTTTTTTCTGCACTCACACTTTGGTCTCTTCATCCAGATTTACTTTAGTCTTTAGTACCTGCTGCTATTAACTCACTTTTAACTAAAGATGTAGGTTTATCTAAAAATGTATAAATTAATAAAGAAAAACACATGTAAATTGCTGTGTAAAATTAGAAAATGGATTAGATTTTTTGAACAGAAGATATACAATTATACACAATCACATCTACAAATGCATGTTCTTATTTTTTGTGCTATTATATTATTAATTTCAAGACTATAATAAAACCACAATGAGAAAAGACCAAAAAGTAGTTTACTAAGAACAAGGAAAAGTAATATCTCCAGTTAAAATAAATAAGTCACAGGGATGGAAAATATAGCACAGTATAGTTAATAGTAATGTGATAACATTGTGCGGTGACAGATTGCAACTATACTTAACATGTTGAACATTGTGTAAGGTATAGAATTGTCTATTCAGTGAAAATAATATTGTACACCTAAAACTAATATAATGTCACATGCTAACTCTATTTCAATAAAAATGACAGAGGTAATGTAGTAAAGGGGGAGGAAAAACCTATAGTTTTCAGCACAAGCTCAAATATTCAAGTATCATATGCTGAGGAGATGTAATAAATCCAATAACTTGATTTTCAGTGAAAAAGAAAAAAAATCTTGTTCACCAGAAGATATTAACTGTTTTTTTTTTTCCTGATAGTCGTCACTCAGGAAAATGGATCACCAGGCTTTCTCTATAAAAATCGTTGAGAAAAATAATGGCAACTATCGGAAAGAACTCTTCTACAACCTAGGCTACCTAGAGACTGGTTTCTTCCATTAGCACCTGATCACGGCTGAAGGGGCAGAGCTCACTCACAATTCTCTACATATTATGTTAGGGAAGGACAGGATATACAATCTGGATTTTAATTTTCAGTGCTTTGCCTTAACACTTGAATAAAGTTCTCTTTTATGTGTTGAATGTCAATTCTAAATTTCACTCTTATTTAAGATATGTAGAGTATTTTGGATTCTTAAGATGAGATAATTTTAAGGTAAAATGTAGCTATTTATGGAATTCAGCCTATCTGTGCATACAGATGTCAAATACTCCTAGGAATCTTTCTGAAAAATCTGGCTTCGATGTGCACAGTCTGTAATCCTTATCTTCTAGCACAAAGGATATGTAGTTTCTAACAGGCCAGTACCATCGTGGGTACAACAAAATGCTTGTTAGCCAAATCTCATTCCCACATTGTTAAATATATGTAATTACAGATTTTTTTAATTAAAACATTTTTTTTTTACATTTTTTATTTTTGAGAGACAGAGAGAGACAGATTACAAGTGGGAGAGGGGCAGAAAGAGAAGGGGACATAGAATCCAAAGCAGGCTCCAGGCTCCGAGCTCAGCACAGAGCCTGACGTGGGGCTCGAACTCACAAACTGTGAGATCATGACCTGAGTCAAAGATGGACACTTCACTGACTGAGCCACCCAGGTACCCCATAATTCACATATTTAAATACATCTTCTGAATGTTAAAGTACATGACTTTTATGAAAACAAAAGTTGGATATTCTAAATGATAGTAAATGACCTAAAGCTTCAGTTTTGTCTAAAGGTTTTCTCTGGTAAGGAATATTGATGGTATTATTAAAGATGTGTTTCTTCCTACTGATCATCAGGAAGAATGTGCCATTTCAACTACAAATTATTCCCAATTATTCAGGTAAAATAACTATACATAAATTAAATGCAGAGAAAAATTAAGTATTTTTAAAGAAAACATTATTTTAGCTTCATTTAAAATGAAATTTTTTCTTTTGATGTCCATCTGTGTTCATTGAATTTTTTAGTTTTTATTATAAGGGATTTCATTATGCCTTAAAAACTACTCAGTCACATAGAAATTTCCACTATGCAGGCAATAAAGTATGATCAAGTTTACAAACTCTGAATGATTTCTTAGATAAGACAAAATGTAGGAATGGCATAGCTATTAATACACTTTCATCTGGAAGAAGGTACTTAAATATTTAAATTAAGCTAAATTTAAATTTTTAACTAAACTACTATGCTCTGAGTTACCAACTCCAAAAGAGAAGCCTGACAGGTTTTGCCATGAGTGGGGGAAAGGAGAGAATATTCCAGTAGACTGAGGACCGTATACTTTGGAGATACTAATAAATTGTAAGGTGTAGATAGAATAATTTTTTTCTATATTTTGTGGACTATACCTGAGAACAATCATATTGAGGATTTTAAGTTTCAAGCTTTGAAAGCCAAAATGTGGAGCAAGAAAGAACTTAAAAAGCCCCGAAGAATTGTTTTTAACTCAATACAACTGATCGTATTTCCCAGAGTCAAAGATTTTTAGCTCTTTTATGGTCAGGGAAGGTAGTATGTATTTTAAAAAAACTGATGACCAAAATTTGAGTAGAAAGTACTCTTCTGACATGTATGTATGTATGTATGTATGTGCATGTAAGAGGGAGACCAGAGACACACAGGAGGGCACACAGGACACAGAGCAGCACAGAGAATTTTCCAGGTACTCACATGTTTAGGGTAATGTATTCATGACTTATAAAGTTCAAGATGTTGTCTGTTGTTTGGGAATTCTCAAGGAGTGTCCTCATCTACTTCCAACATATAATATTGCATTTGTTTACATTGCCTTTTTTATCTTTGGTAAAGCTCTATGTAATGCTATTTTTAACTACTTAAAACTGGAAAAACTAGTACTCTTAAAAATGAAAAGTGAAAAGCAACTTAAGTATGTAATCAATCAATCTTAAGTATGCATCCTTTACTCTGCTAACCATTCATATGAACCCTCATCAGTTATGACAAAATTAAAACCAGTTGGAAGACAAAGGTAATTTAGCGAGACTGTTAACATTCTTAGCATGGGAACTATAATAATGAATGTATCACCTATACACATACCTTACTGTTTCTTTTTCATAGTAGTATTCACAAAATTTCCCTATCTATGTGAAGTTTTAGCCATAGTTAGCCACAGATGGTATAACTATGAAACCCAAATAGATAGCATTTAGTAGCATTTCAGGTAAACATCTTATACTTCCTCTGACATCTATCTGCAATGGTACAAAAGTAATATCCCCCTCCTCCTTTACCCTTGATTACAGACATGGGAAACCACTTAAAAAATAAGGCCTGATCAATTACAGATGACTACATTTTGGATATAAACCGACCTAAACTTTCATTTTCCTGAGAAATGAAAGATCAGTTTGTCACTGACAAACTTTCCTCATTCAGGCACCAAAACTTCATTCACCTAGTGGCTACATCATCCTCAAAAGCCTTCTCCTTTTCTATATGAGACCATTTGAGAAGGAAAAAGTATGAAAGCCCAAACATGGGAAGCTTCAGTGTGACAAGCCTCAGGGCACACATCCCTTCCACTGTCACTGCATTAGTTACAATTCAGGCAGATGGCCCTACCCAAGAGCAAAAGAGGTTGGAAAATGTTGTCTAGATGCATGTCCTATAAAAAATGAGGGAATGGGTTTTTCTGACAGCTAGCAGTATCTCCTACAGATTCTGAAAAAATTATATGATAAATATACAAAACAAAGGATCCTTACTGTTATGAATCTTAATAATTGTGACTGTCTCATATTTTAACTTCACTTATGTTAACAAAGTAGTTTTTTCTTTCTTTTTTTTTTTCTTTTTACGTCTTAATCATATCTCATCCAATCTCTGCAAAATATAGGTATGGTAGGCAGCAGAAAGTCTACTGTTTAATCTAAATGAANATTCACTTATGTTAACAAAGTAGTTTTTTCTTTCTTTTTTTTTCTTTTTACGTCTTAATCATATCTCATCCAATCTCTGCAAAATATAGGTATGGTAGGCAGCAGAAAGTCTACTGTTTAATCTAAATGAACTACAATCAGAATTCAAGTTTTGCCACTCTAGATATGCCAACACCATTTGGGAGGGACATAGTCCATTCCTAGAAAGACTTCCTCATAAATACAGACTGAGTTTTTCCTATTTCTGATTAAACACTAAGGGCAATCACAGGGGGGCTGACGATGTGACGATTTAGAATTCTTTGGAAAGAGAGACAGGGAGTAAAGTGATAAAACCCTGCAACATCAGTAAGTAATCTTTTAAAAAAGCGCTTGAGATGCAAAATTCAAATCCTTTGGAAGAATACTGAGTAATGCTTTCAGCAAAACATTATAGAGATTTTACAAAACAAACAAATAACAAAATCTAGATTTCTTTCAGGCCATCCTAAATATTTAGCTGTTATCACTCATAAATTTTGTAGCTTGATATTGAGTATGCCAAGTTGCATTTGAACAATTCATATATTTTTTAATTCAAAAATAATGGAAATTAATACAACTGTGCTTGACTCATTTTCTAATTCCAGGAAGAGCTTAGAAATAATCACTGGTTAATATAAAGATACCAAACACTGATTTAAGTTTTAAAAGTTCTTGTATGTACGTATTGTCATAATTTTTAATTGCATTCTTCATATTTTTAAAAACTAAAATCCATAAATTCCTATCAAAAACATCATATATGTGAATAACAGAGTAAATAAAACCTAATTAAAATCTAAGTCTGATCTTAACAACATTAGGTCTTGCATGTATTCACCTATGAAACACTTTAAATTCCTTTATGAGTTTTGAACTGTTGATAAATTTTTGAAGTGGGTATCTTTGTCTGAAAAAATGGAATGTGACCTTCAATCATCTTTGTCCTTTCATATGCAGATTAATTTAAAACAAGAATGAAATTATATCTTTGAAATTTCATCAGTGAGATCCTTGAAGCAATGTTTCTGAAAGTAAAATGTATCTCCCTAAACAGGATTAAATGTAAATCCAAAGTTTTGGCCTCAATTGTCTCAAGTGCCAGATAGGAAAGAAGATAACAAAATCTAATGTTTCAATTTTAGGCACTGAATACGTTTCTTTCATGGGTCACATAGCTTTTAATACCAATCTCTTCTCTGTAAAGTTGGATACATCAGTCCCAGTGAGTAATGAGTGACACTTCGGTCTGTCATAAGCTGCTATGTGTAAACAAGTCATTACTTTTAAAATGATTAAAAATTTAAGAACATGGATAACAAACAAAAAAGATGATATATGATAACATCTATGCCTTTAAAGAGTTTGCAAGCGGGTTAAAAAGAAACAAAGGCCATGTGATAAAATGCCAAGCATGTAGTAGAAACAATAGAATTTTTTCAAGATTTGTATTGATCTAATTGAGCTGTTTTACAGTCCACTTCTAGTTTTATTATTTCTTAAAAACTTTATAAAATGTGTCCTATGTGTTAGTTCTTTGTCAGTAATATGTTTTTCAAAGTCCATGTCAAAATATAAGGAGTGTTCCTTTAAGAAGTCTATAATATCAATTAAAAAATAAATTTAGTACTAACCTCACAACCACTTCTTATAAGACATGATAAAACTCTTGACACTCTATCAGAGACCTTTCTCAGGTAGAGTCAAGAGAAAAGTTAAAAATTTTGAATCTTTGTTTGGGATAGACCAGAAGAAGATGAATCCTTTGACAAAGCATAGTCAATAGTTATTTTTTTTTAAATGCAAATTATGAAATACAATGAATTTAAAATATTCTTGACTGAAAGGGATGCACTAATAAACAAGAATTAATGAGAAAAATAAATGTTATATATTAAGGACAATTTTGTCTTTATACTCGGAGTTGAGGTTCTCCATAAAAACTATCAGAAAACAATTAAATTTGAATTTCAGATAAGCAAGATATATTTTTCTTTTTTAGGATAAGCATGTCCCATTCAAAATATGATGCATACTTGTAGTGACAAAATGTTTGTTGTTTTTCTGAAATTCAAATTTAATTCTAAGTCTTGTATTTACATTTGATAAATCTTGCAACTCCAGAGTCATAGGTACTTCTGATTTTTTGTGTGTTAAAGGGACATACCATCATTAGAAAATAAAACAATGCACAAACAAAAATTAAACATCAAAATTTAGGGACATACAGGGTTTGTTTGTTTTTTTCAGAATTTGGAATGTTTTATATTTTAGAAAGGAATATATGCTGCATGTTACCTAATATCACATGGTGGAATCAGGAGCAGTAACATGAAATCAATCACTTAAATATTTCTGTAGTGAAACACAGGATTATAAACATTAGATGGATTAAATACATGTTTAATCAGATTTTGCTACCAAAATGGTTGTAGGTACTAAACCTATAAAGAAATGATTTTGAAAACTTTGAGATGATGGGTTTCAGATAAATGGCTTTAATTATGCAGACTACTTTACAGACACAATCTCAATCTTTCAATTATTCAAGCATCGGTTCTCAGGAATATGTTAGTCCCTGTTTCCCTATGTTTCCTCCTTCTCTGAAGAGGCTGGTTTCTTCCCCAACGGTGAGATATATACGAGCTGCTTTGATCACAGAGCAGAGCATGTCTGCCTCTCACCTACATGACTCTCATGATCTTTTGCCATCTCAAGATATTCTCTGATCTGATCTGATCCTCTGTTCCCAGCTAGAGAGTAGGGGTGGAAGAAGGGAATGACTAGGCAGTTAAATTTATGAGATAAATTCAATTTGCTATTTGGAATGCAGGGAAGGTCAGTTACTTAGCAACAGGCTGTAGTTGAATGTGACTGTGAATACTGAAATCTGTCATGCTTACTAACTTCTGCTATGACCTTTAAAAGTTACTTAACTCTTGTGTTAATTGGCCACTACCAAGTTTGGGAAACTACTACACAGTGTTAGCAGGCTAACAGTGACTCTTGGTCTCAACACATAGAAGGCCTATACCTTCACTGTAAGTTAGGTAAAATGTGGATATTTCCCATCCTCCAAACAACATGTATTGTTAGATATAAAATATATATTATTAGATATGAAGATTTGAAGACAATGGACTTCTATCTGCTATAAAACAGAGAAGATATAAGGTTTTATTAATGATAAGGAGTATGTTCTTACTTTAATATCTAGGTAACTATATTCACGGTGTTTCTCCCTCTTCCTCAGTTTTATCCCACCTCCAGACATCCAAGAAATGACTCTGAAAAGTCACCCTACACCATGAATTCAATTAAGATGCTATCTCAAAAAATTATCAAATTTTTTTCAATCCTCTATTACTTGATTTATTTTTCTTTAACTAATTTATGTTTTGCTTATAATTTCCACCCCCAACAGGAGAATATATATACATGTATTTTTCAAGGATAGGATTGTGTCTTACTCTGACCTATTTAGCCTCAGCACACAGGGTGCTTTTCACAAACACCTATCTCCTTAAAAAATATCCACTCATTAAAAATATCTATGATGAACCTGGCCTGGAGAAAGTTATAAGAGAATGTTGCTTCAAACCCAATAGTAACTTCAAAGTAGATAATCTAGGGACATCTGGGTGGCTTAGTCAGTTAAGCGTCTGACTTCAGCTCAGGTCATGAGCACACAACTTGTGGGTTCAAGCCCCGCATTGCGTTCTGTGCTAACAGCTCAGAGCCTGGAGCATGTTTCAGATTCTCTGTCTCCCTCTCTCTCTGCCCCTCCCCTACTCGTGCTCTGTCTCTGTGTCTCAAAAATAAACAAAACAAAACAAAACCGAAAAAGCAAAGTAGGTAATCTACAAAACATTGTTTTTGAGCCCATCAGACACCTACAGTCACAGGGCAAGCCACTGAATAAAATCCAAAGGATAACATTAGTTTCCTTAAATACGATAAGGTGTGTAAAGTATGAAGAATAAAAAATAAATTTTATGGCTTTTCTGGAACAAAAATATATGAAAATCAGAAAAATAGTACAGAAGTGTACTAAATACATTGTCATGAATCCATAAATTGAAAATACATTATCATAAATTCCTTAGACTTTTTGTGAGTTAAGAGGGTAGCTTTGGATATAGACTGGGATAACTTCACTTTGTAACACCCAAAGAAGCCAATACAAAAGAAGATAAAGAGTAATGGATAAAAATCTACTAGAGAAGGTGAAAGGGAACACTATAGGTGATTCACCAAAAAAAAAAAATAATAATAATAATAATAATAAAATACAGGAAGAAAATATGGGAAGCACAGAACTAAAACATCAAAATTTAAAATCCAACCATATCAATAATTAAGTGAATCAAGGGTGCCTGGGTGGCTCAGTCAATTAAGTATCCAACTGTTGGTTTCAGGTTACCTCTGACCTCACTGTTCTGAGTTCTCCAAAGACTGGGGAGTTTGAGCTCCACCCGGGGCTGCCTGGGATTCTATTTCTATTTCTCTCTCTCTTTCTCTCTCTCTCTCTCTTAAAAATAAATTTCAAAAGAGTAGAGCATCATCATAAAACACAAAAATCAAGATGAAATATGTGCTTACAGGACACAATTTTAAACATTAAGAAATAAATAATTTCAAAGTAAAAGGATGGGGAAAAATTACCACAAAAACTAAGCAGGAGAAAGCCAGCATGATTTACTAATATCAGACAAACTAAAATTCAAGATAAAGAGTATTACCATAGATAAAAGTCATTTGCCAGTAAAGGTATAATCAGTTAATCAAGAAGATACCATAATAAATCTTTACCCTATAACCAAGCTCCCATGTATAGGAAGAAAAAATTGACAAAGCTAAAGGGAATGAGGTACAAATCCCCCAATCATAATTGATTACATTACCATGCCTCTTAATAAACGGAACAAGAAGGAAAGCTCCCTAATGATGTTTAAGAGATGAACTCTACCTTAGTAGTCGAAACTCGACCTCATTAATCATCATAGAAATGCAAAGTTAATGATAGTGAGGTACATGAGATACACACTAATAGAGAGAAATGAAAACAGTGACAAAACTATCCTGGAAGATGTGGAGCAACCAGAAATCTCACGCAAGACTGATGGCAGCAAAAATGTTACATATATATTGGATGTAACTTATAGTTTCTAAGAGGTAACATAATTCCACTTCTAGACATCTATCCAAAAGAATGAAAATCTAAGTCTACAAAAATCTTCTTAAGGAATGTTTATTATAAAAGCCAAAGATTGGAAATAATGCAGCTATTAAGAAAATGCAAAGCAAATTATAATATACCGACACCATACTACTGAGAACTGGTTACTGATAGATGTAACAAGATCAATAACCTCACAAATATTAAAGTGAATAAATGAATCTAGGAGTAAAGAAGAGTATATACCATATAACTCCATTTATATAAAATTATTGAACAGGCAAAATTAAAGAATGGTGTTAGAAATTAGATCAAGGGTTACCTTGATCTGGCTTGAGTGGAAAAAGATATAGTGGGAATTCCATAGGGTAATGGAAATGTTCTGTGTCTTGATATTTAGTCATTAAATTTGATTAAATGACATACTTAAGAACTGAGCATTTTATGATATCTAAACTAGATCACAAAAAAGTTTTGAAATTCATATAAAACATATCACTTTTTAAAAAATACTAATTAAAATGGTTTGAAAAAAACTAGCAAGAATGGTGGAAGCCTGATTTTACATATATGCTCCAAATATTAGTATCCACAGCATGATCCAACCTTAAATATACAAAAGTGAATAAGAAACACATACTCAGGGGCGCCTGGGCGGCTCAGTCAGTTAAGCATCCATCTTCGGCTCAGGTCATTCATGATCTCATGGTTCATTGGGTTCGAGCCCCCCGTCAGGCTCTGTGCTGACAGCTAGCTTAGAGCCTGGAGCCTGATTCAAATTCTGTATCTCCCCCTCTCTCTGACCCCACACTCTCTCTCTTTCAGAAATAAATAAAAAATTTTAAAAAAAGACACACTCGTTTCCTTCAGTATCTAACTCAGTTGGTACCATTCCATGTATGTATTCACTTCCTCTATATTCATAAATGGATTGTAATTTACCTGAGAATAGTCCTATTTATTTTATTGAAGACAGAACATGTACTAATACAGTAGATTGACTTATGGCTTTTCAAGTCAGAGATTTTGATATTCGTAGAATTTATTCTCCTAGTATCACTTAGCTTTAACTTATTAACAAGGAGAAATGTTGTAAGATGAGAAACAAAAAGGAAAAAAAAGAGACACAATAGTCTTGAAAGCTATCATAGACCAAGTGTAAAAAGAAAAACAGAAGCCAAAAATGATAGTCATTTGCTATTATTCTAATAATATATTTCACTGTATATTTCTGTTGAAAATATTAAACTGATCTAACTAGATATGTATCTATCTTTAACACTTCCTGCTAAGGTAATCAAACTATTACACTATTAATGACTCACATATCTCATATCCAATACCGAGCTCCAAGTCCAAACTAACTTTCTAGATAGACTGCTGTGTACTATGACATTAAGAAACTAACAATGGTGGTGAAATTGACAACAATTATGAAAAGGCTATTTAAATCTCTTCCTCTTATGGACCACTTATTATGTGTCAAGTATTCACCAACAGTTTCTCTAATTTTTCATTACATGATCCAATTGTTGACATAATCTTTTAAAGTATTATTCTCTTCTTTTAAAATAGAGATAATTGATGCTCCAAAATGTAAATTCTTAAAATACTACAGGTAGTGAGCTAATCAATCACAGATAAAACTTATATTCAAACCTGGTTCTGTCTTACCACAAGACTCTGTTTTAATCATGACTATGTATAACCTCTCTAACAGTAATCACCATACCCGTGAAAAGTAAAATTAATAATCATGCTTTAGACATTTTTGTATCTCTAGCATAAAGCATGTCCCTGGTTAAGAAAAAGTCATTTATATATATATAGTTCCTAAATTGATCTGTACAAAATAAAAAAGAAGAAGAAGAAGAAANACATGTCCCTGGTTAAGAAAAAGTCATTTATATATATATATAGTTCCTAAATTGATCTGTACAAAATAAAAAAGAAGAAGAAGAAGAAAAGAAAAAACAGGAGGGGGGAAAGGCACATTTTTGCCTCAAACAAGCAATATCATTTCCACAAAATTTGAGGGGGAAAAAAATGGAGCTTTTTTCCTTTTATTTTTTTTTTCCTTTAATCTTTTGATCTGAAGGTCAGGTACTTATAAGGGTGCTTGTGAAGACTTCAAAGCATTATACTTGAAGTAGACACTGGAAACAGCATCTATTTCTTCTCTGAGATTAGAATGAAGGGTTGCTCATTGTCTTACCTGTTCATGAGACTCAGAAAGAAGAGCAAATTGAAAAGTTCTGAAGATGAAATACAGTGGTAGCCTGTCTTCATTAACTTCCTTTAGCCCACAGATCTACCAAAGGAACAGACAAAATGTGTACTTTAAAGAAAGCTTAGCATATCCTCATCTTAGTGATAAGAATACCTAAAATGTTTTCAAGTTGTACAGTCTTTTTGCATCCTAATTAAATCATACTTATTTTACTCTTAATTTAGTTTTCTGGGGGAAAAAAAAACAAAACTACTCCCAATCAAGCTTTTGAATTGGCATATTTTACAAAAAGGAGATTTATAATAACATTTAAAAAACAATTATTAAATTCATTTATGGTTTTGTTTACTCTTGAAAGAAATTTAATGATCAAATGTTAGCATATTTAATTCCTGCAAAAATCTTTCAGACAAGAAATCTAAAGGAAAATACTTAGTCCCAGATATTGCTAGGATGGTCAAACCCAGATATTTTTTCAAAAAAGAAAATTTGGGCAAAGTATTATAAAAGTCATTTTTTTCATTTAAAATAAAGAGAATCACAATAAAGAAAATGAGAATTACGAGAGCATCTAGCTCTTTAGAGATGAAATATGATATATACAACATGCATATGCATGTTGTATGTATGTATGCATATGTTGTGTATGTACCATTAAAACTTTATTATTCATGTATGAGTATGTACCATTAAAACTTTATTATTCATATATGAAGCATTTCATCTCATGACTAAACTGCTTTAATTTGTGAATGAATACTAGTTTTAGCAAAGATTCATACAGATTTTCCCAACAGAGTCTGTTTTTTAAAAACAAAATTTTTAGGGGTCACCTGGGTGGCTCATTGGGTTGAGCGTCCGACTTCAGCTCAGGTCATGACCTCACAGTGTGGGGGTTCGCGCCCCGCATGGGGTTCTATGCTGACAGCTAGCTCAGAGCCTGGAGCCTGTTTCGGATTCTGTGTCTCCTTCTCTCTCTGACCCTCCCCTGCTCACGCTGTCTCTCTCTCTCTCTAATAAATAAAACATTAAAAAAAATTTTAGTGTTTTATTTATTTTTGAGAGAAAGGGAGACAGAACATGAACAAGGGAGGGACAGAGAGAGAAGGAGACACAGAATCCGAAGCAGGCTCCAGGGTCTAAGCTGTCAGCACAGAGCCCACTGCAGTCTGTGAGATCACGGCCCGAGCCAAAGTCAGTCACTTGATCACCTGACCCACCCAGGTGTCGTTTATACCTTGTTTATGCCTCTCTCCTTATGGAATGAAGCCAAACTTACAAAACAGACCAGGTGAAAGTCATCACCAGACAAAACGACTCTGGGTGTCAAAAGGAAAATTTTAGAGGTTTCCAGCATATTTAAGTTTATTTGTTAGTGGGATAGTCCTTATCCTAACTGAAGCAAAGCCAGATAGCCAGGTCTATGTAGACTAAGAGTTGTATGTCTCCCTTATATTTAATATTGATAAATCTAAAAGCATGCCTGCTTTAATGTCTTAATAAGATCTTTCCATTTTGTAGCAATCTACAGCTTCTGGGATCACAGTTTTTAGACATAAAATAAAGAGATGTGCTGAAGGGTGACACACTTAATTCTTTAAAATTTGAGTATCTCATATCTTTTGCTAAGTCTTGGTATCTCAGAGACAAATTAATACCCAAGAAGTATATGTTGCTCAGCTGGGGATTTGGCAATATACCTCGCCACACAGAAATTTTCTCGAGGTTGACTGGTGACCTAGTATCAATCTAACCCATTCCCTGACCAACCAGTCCCTAGCATGGGAGTCTTAAGTTAGATGGTGAGTGCTCGAAGAGCTTTTAAGTGCTAGACACACACCCACCAATTTTGTAGCTTTGGTTTTTAAGATTCCCATTAGCAATAGATCTATTATGCCTTTCATGAGATTTATTTACAATGGCAGATGCCCTGTTGGCTTTTAATACTTTGACTGATGCCTCGTTAGATTTTGATATCTTATTGGTCAAAACAAGTATGAATTTCTCATCTTAATTGATTTCCCCAAGATCCCCAGTGATTTATGCTGTGAATTTACTTGGAGGCTTTGTGAGTCCCCTAATGACTGTCATGTTGCTTTCTTTCAATTGAGAGGTACTTCTCTTTTTCCCCCTCTTAAAATAATCCTTCTTATTTTAACCAGACTTACTGCTGCTGGCTACTGTTTCTGAGACCTGTCAGAACCTCCCAATGGTGCTTACCTTATAGATGAGTCAGTCACAAACCCAAATGGTTTGGCCCACCAAGTCTCACTGTGAGAAACCTGGAGTCTCTCACTTCCCAATTTTCATCTACAAAGGTGGAGACAAACTCAACGAGATCAGAGGGAAAATAAGCAGACTCAAGAGGAGAGAAGTAGAGCAGGGATGCCGAAGAGAGACCCTAGAAGCAGAGCGCCAAAGCCTCTGTGGGTATTTTCACCTCTGTCTGGGAGCCACGCCCAGAATCTTCAGCAGCTGTCTTCCCAGCTCAACATCAAAACCGTCATATGACAAAACAAACAATTTCAAGAAAAAGTAAGCCATGGACTGGAGGAGTACAGTGCCTCACAAGCTGCAGAAGTCTTTTCCTGAGGGATCTGGGGCAAAAGTGAGTTTTAAAGACCATTAGCAGAAGCATCCCCAAAATGGCACAATTGGCTAGGAGGCTGAGGATTCCCTTAAAAGGAGAGCAGGTCCTATTTTCCACAGTAAGGCAAACTAGCTACATCTGAGTTGGAGGACTGTGATGGGTATATGTTAGGTTTCCCAGTACAACAGGTGTTTCTTCTAAGTGGAGGCTGACTTAGCTTTAGATTTGTGAAGTGGGTTGTGCCCCTGGGGCAGCCTCTATCTGTGGGCCTCAATATATAAACTAACTTCCTCACTGAGCAGCTCCACTCCCAGGCAGATATTCAAAAGAAACTCATGCAGGTGTACCAAACTTCACGGTTAAGAATGCTCATAGTAGCTTAATTTGACTATACTACAAACAATGAATGTAGTATAGTCCCTTGTCCATGAATAGTAAAATCAGTTGTGGAAATCTATACATTTGAATATTCTAGAACAACAAAGAGAAAGGGACTATTGCTGGCAACAACATGTCAATCTCACAAAAGTTATGCTGAACAACAGAAGTGTGACAAATGAATATGTATTTTATATTCCAATTTTATAGATTTTGTAAAGAGATGAAATTTATCTATTATGACAGATGAGTAATTATAAATTCAGGGTGGTTAGTGACTGGGAGGGGGAAGAAAACACCCTCTGGATGCTGGTAGTGAAATATATGTGATCTGGTTGGCTGCGTTAGGCGAAAATGTATGAACTCAAGTTTATGAAGGTTTTTTGTAGGGATATTAGATTTCACTGAAAGATGTGCTTAATTAATAAGTAAAAACATAATTCAGAGGAAAGAGAATGGTAGTTTGAAGTAGGGAAGTAATATAGTGAGAAGTGGTTGAATCTATTTTGAAGGTAGAGGCAATACTGTATTCTGAAAATTGAATGTGGACTATGAGATAAATAAATTACAGTTGTCTTCTGAGAAGAAAGTTAAACATGTCATTCAAAAGGAGCTTGGAAGTAAGATCATGTACTTGGTTTGTGACATGTTAAATTATATTTGCTTTTAATAAGTGTAGGTCTAATAGGAAACTTTTATGTACCCATCCACAGTTCAGCAAAAAATAAAGGAAAAAATAATCAAAAATGATATAGATAGCAAATACTGAACCAAAATAAATTTTGCATAGCTATAGTAGTATTGCATAATTACTCTCCATTGTTAAGATAGTTTTTATAGAGAGGGAAAATACATGCTTACAAAACATAAAGTTAAAACTCACAGAATTATTTTATACCTCTCTCAGAAACTAAAAATTAAGCAGACAAAAAGCTAAAAAAAAAACAAGACTTTGGATGTACTATACTTAAAAAGCAAAATTTGACACATTTCCTCTGACTAGCATATATCAAACACTAACTATAACACAGAATATATATGGTCTTTTCAAGCATGTGTGAAACTTTCAACTGAGTGCATAAAGCCATAAAGCAGATATCAAAAATATGAAAGGTTTGTTGTCCTCAGGTCTCTAAAGATAATACATCTTTGTTAAACATACAGCAAGCGTACACACTGGTATAAACTGAGACAGTCTATTTTATCTTATGTCCAATATCCAATATCCATGGGGAGACATAAAATAGGATACATTCAAGTGTCTTTGTTCAGATGATAAATTATATGGTAACCATTGTTATAAATAAATATTAAAGTATGTACTTAAATATATTTGGAAAAAGCCGAAATAAGCCATGAATCAAAAAACACCATGAAAGAAACGATAATTCACTTTGTAATGAACAATAACAAATTTCCATAAATCATCTACCTAGATCTTTAAAGTAGCATTTTTTTGTTCTCAGAACTCTTTTACAATCTTAGACGTTACTGAAAAACCTACTAGATTTTGTACACATAGGTATGTTAACTTTGAATATTTTCAGTATTCAGATTTAAAGCTGAGAAATCTCTAAAACACAAGATTATACAAGCGCAAATGTACGACCATACTACATAGCAACGTAAATGAAGCAATTTCTAATACCAAAGCTTATCCTGAAGAGGATGCATGATCTCAATTTTTCTCCCAACCTGCTTACATCATTTATGGTGCATATATAACATCTTCCTCCTTCTCATGTCATGTTGCTCAGATTACAGCTTTAGAGCTGCAAGATATTGCTGATCCTAACTCCTGCCATGTGAAAATGTGGTGGGTCCATGAGCCACAGCTTGATTTGCCTTAGACAAGGCTGCCTTACCAGCCCATGGAAAGATTAGTTGCTTCAATGGTTTTTCTTTTACAGCTTCTTTTTTAAAAAACATTTTAATGTTTTATTTATTTCTGAGAGAGAGAAGGAGAGACAGCGTAGCAGGGGAGGGTCAGAAAGAGAAGGAGACACAGAATCTGAAGCAGGCTCCGGGCTCTGAGCTGTCAGTACAGAGCCCCATGCGGGGCTCAAACCCACCAACTGTGAGGTCATGACCTGAGCTGAAGTTGGGCGCTTAACCAACTGAGCCACCCAGGCACCCCTCTTTTACAGCTTCTTACATGGGGTTTCACACTCTTTGCCCCAGGGCTCTTGTAAATAGGCAAGTCAAAAATAGAAGATATTTTATTCTATCCTTCATCCACTTGTTCCCATAGGCAGTGAAATGAAATTTTTAAAAATGTAGGAAATTAGGGAAGGGAAAATATCTTTAATAAAACTGTGGCTCCCTTTTTATTTCAAGTGTTTTGCATTATGGCAACGTATTATACTTGGCACGGAGACCTGGTTCTTTAGAAAAGAAATTCTCAGGAATAAACAAATGAGAAGTCATCAGTTTTGAAACCACTTCAATATTTGTAGATTTCATCCAGGACAATGACTGCAACTTCCTGCCCCCAGTGCCTACTTCCTTTTCTGGAAAAACTGAAACAGAACTACTTCACTTGCTGACATAGAGAAAGTCAACACTGGCTGCCTTTCATCTCCACAGATTCTCTCTCCTTGACCTCTTCCAGATCATTTTGTTGTTTTTAACTTATTAGCCCTAGTAATTTCTAGAATGTTCACTTAAGACTGGGTCTTTATTAATTTTTTTTGTTTATTTATTTATTTCTGAGAGAGGGATAGAGAGCGTGAGCAGGGGAGGGTCAGAGAGAGAGGGAGACACAGAATCCAAAGACAGGCTCCAGGCTCTGAACTAGCTGTCAGCACAGAGCCCAACACGGGGCTTGAACCCACTGACCGCGAGATCATGACCTGAGCCGAAGTCAGACGCTTAATCAACTGAGCCACCCAGGCGCCCCAAGTCTGGGTCTTTAAGCCCTAGTTGCAGGTTTACCTTCTCACCTGGGAAGAGGACCTACTCAAAATTTCTCTGGTATATTCAGCAAATTAATGGAGAAATATCATTAGCACTGAGCCAGGCTATTTCGGGACTCAAAACTCATTACATTTTGAATGATGCTCAGGATCCTTACAGTATTTGCTGGTAACTGGGGACCTCACTGATGACATTATTTTCTCGTACTTGTTTAAACACAAATACACTAATCACAGTGTTGCAGATGATCTTACAGTATGTAAGATCCCCTATGTACCCATCTTCTGGTGTTCACATGTTTGTGTAGTCCATGTAGATGAGTATATGATTTCATTCCAACCAATGGAATACAGCAAGGGTGATGAGATATACTTAATCATGTATATGTGATTACATAACAGTATAGCACCATCTTACCTGAATCTCTCCCTCTCTCTCTCTCTCTCTCTCTCTCTCTCTCTCTCTCCATTCTTGGCTTTGAAGAAGCAAGCTGTCATGAGCCCTACAAACTTCAAAGAAATTAATTCTTTCGAAAACCTAAGAAGGCTGAGAAGCAGATCCTTCTCCAGTAAAGCCCTTGATGGGAATCTAGTGCTGGATGGCACACCGCTTATAGCTTTAGGAGATTCTAAACAGAGGATCCAGCCAAGTCATACCCAGATTCCTGGCCTACTATAACTGGAAGGAAATATATGTATATTGATTTAAACCACTAAATTTGTTGTAATTCACTTTGCGGCAGAGAAAACTAATATACATAGCATCTTCACATTTGGTCAAAAAGGCGATATTTTTCTATTTTATTTTCCTCCAAACATTTCACTGACCCAATTCTAATAGTACCTATGCTATTTGAGCACTGGAGACTTTACAAAGTTTTGCTTACAGTGGTGGGGCTATTTATTTTACTTATGCAAGAGTGTAGGAATATAGAAGTTACTAAAAAGTAGGTATCGAACTAAAATCATGCCATTTGCAGCAACGTGGATTGAACTGGAAGGTAGTATGCTGAGTGAAGTAAGTCAGTCAGAGAAGGAAAGGTATCATATATTTTCACTCATATGTGGATCTTGAGAAACTGAACCGAAGACCATGGGGGAAGGAAAGGGGAAAAACAAGAGTAACAAACAGAGAGGGAGGGAGGCAAACAAGAAACTCTTAAATACTGAGAAAAAACTAAGGGTGTACGGGGGAGAGGGAGAGTGGGGGAGAAGGAAAATGGGTAACGGGCATTGCAGAGGACAGTTGTTGGGGTGAGCACTGGGCATTGTATGTAAGCCAATTTGGCAATAAATTATATTCATGAAAAATAAGTAAATAATATCACTTAATTTAATCTTAAGTGGCTGGCTAAAGAACTGTCCAAATTCCCTACCATCTCCCTTTACCAAACTATAAGCTATACAATTTTAAATGCAATTACTCTATTTGAATTATACTTACACATATATTATACATACATAGCTATATTCTAAATAAGAATATTCTAATAGTTGGGGATCTGATGCAGAATATTTAAAATAGTACTGATTTAACAATATTAAATTACATAAAACAAGTTGATATTGATAACAGTATTATCTTTAAAATAGAGAAATTAAAATAGAGAAAAGAGAGAAATTAATTGAAAAGTCTCTTCATATAATTTCATAAAATCCCCAGAAAAGTCAACCCCAATTAGGAATCTGATGCTCTTGAAATAGATAAAATATTTAGCTAAACATTATTTTTACATGTAATTGAAACACATATTTTTTAAATGTTTCTTTATTTGGAGAGACAGAGAAAGCATGATCAGGGAGGGTTAGAGGGAGAGAGAGAGAATATCTTAAGCAGGCTCCATACTCAGCACAGAGCCTGATGTGGGGCTCAATTCTACAACTGTGGGATCATGACCTGAGCCAAAATCGAGGGTCAGATGCTTAATCCACTAAGCCAGCCAGGTGCCCCAAAAATCAGACTACCTATTTTGAGCGTGTATTTATATAAAGCCCATAAATAAATAGAAAATTTTAAAAGATCTACTTGGTTGCTAAAGGTAGCCAGAAAGCTGGCCAAAATGTGGAAATAAAAAGATCTACATTTGAAGGTCAAGAAAGCAGATATGCAATTATATTTCACATTTAAATTACAAGGAACAATGTGTTGATAAGAATTTGAAGAATAAAAAGAGGTAGGAGAAGCTGAAACAGAACTGATAACATAAAGTATTCATCAAACAGAACTCAGTCAAATAATTTTCATTTATTCAATTTTAGCAAAGGCGCTCTTTGAGCAGGCTGGTAAGCAATGGTTTCTATCTAAAGATAAGAACTGGAGAAAATAACCTGAAAAAAGTAGTGAACGGTGAACAGTGAAATTTAATGATCCTCAGTGCAATTAAAGTACTAGGTTGTAAGACATGATTCACCTATTTAATTATCCCAATTATTTCTAAAAAGAAAAGACCAGTGGTAACAATAGTAACAGAATAGCGCTTGGATACATGGTAGAAAGCTTTTTCATAGCTGACTCCGCAAGGGAGTTTAATTTTCTATTGACTTTGTGTTTGTTTGTATTTTTTTTTTTCATTATATCCTTTTAAAAATGCAAGTCCAGCTAGCTAATATAAATTATTTCTGGAGCAGAATTTCTTTTCATAAAAATAAAAAATAATAAATATCAGAACAGACATAAATAAGATCCATATGAGAAAATACTCGGTTTGGGGTTTCACAAAATATACAAAATCTTATAATACAAAACTATAATAACTGATAATAATTTTTCTTGAACAGCTCAGATAAACTATGTAATGAGAATGTATTACCAGATTTGGAAAGATGTGTTTTAACAACATTGGTGACAATCTCTTTTACTCCTTTATGGACTGGTATTTAAAAAGATACATATTTTACTCAACCTTAACAAGACTTGCTGTTTATTTTTATTTTTAAACATTTTATCATTTAGGTATGTTTTATTATTTAGGTATATTCTGATTTGCATATTGACTTTTAAATTGTCTTTGATTCTGTATCCTTCTTTTCATTGCTGTATGGTATTCAAATGTAGAAGTTTATCTACATGTGTTCATCTAAAATTAAGAACATTCTTCAACACATTTCTGTGTGTGTCTGTGTGTGTGTGTGTACACACACTCATGTGTATGTATACATATATTTTCATTTATCTTGACTACATGGCAGGATATTGAATTGCTGGACAATAAAAAAGGTGTATATTTTACTTTCTCAGAAACTATCACGTAATTCTCCAAGGTGATTGTACCAATTTTACTTTCCACTTTAAAAGAATGAACATTTCCTATGTTTCCCATACTCAAAATCATTTGACATTATTAATCTTTTTCTATTTTAGATCTTTCAATCTGTATATGAAAAGACATCATTTTATGTACTTATTTATTTATTAAAGTTTTATTTAAATTCTAGTTAGTTAACATATAGTGTAATATTGGTTTCAGGAGTAGAATTTAGTGATTCATCACTTACGTACAACACCTAGTGCACATTTGAACAAGTGCCCTCCTTAATGGCCATCACCCATTCAGCCCATCCCCATCCACCTCTCCTCCAGCAACTGCAGTTTGTTCTCTATAGTTAATAGCATCTTATGGTTTGGCTCCCTCTGTTCTTCTTCTTCTTCTTCTTCTCCTTCCCCTAGGTTCATCTGTTTTGTTTCTGAAATTCCACACATGAGTGAAATCATATGGTATTCACCTTTCTCTGACTTATTTGCTTAGCATAATACACTCTAGGTCAATCCATATATATACATATATATATGTACACATATATACACACACAAGTATACACATATACACACCCCACATCTTCTTTATCCATTCATCAGTAGATGGACCTTTGGGTTCTTTCCATAATTAGGCTATCGTTGATAGAGCAGCTATAAATATTGGCATGCATGTGCTCCTTCAAATCAGTATTTTGTATCCTTTGGGGAAATACCTAGTAGTTTAATTGCTGGTGGGAATGCAAAGTGGTGCACTCTAAAAAACAGTATTGAGTTTCCTCAAAAGGTTAAAAATAGAACTACCCAAGACCCAGCAATTGTTTTTATTGTGTTTACCTAATGATATTTTTTATTATCTTTTACATGTGCTTACTGACTATACACACATCTTTCAAACCTGCACTCTAGTCATTTTACCTTTTCTTTCTTCTACTGAATTAACTTGTACTTTGATCAAATAAATAGCAACATACTTCAGTCAATCTGTGGACAATCTATTCTGATCCACTGATCTATTTTCTAATGCTTAAAACCTTATTACACTCTCCTAATGATTATAGCTTTTAATAAGTCTTAAAATCATATAGAAATGGAAAAACATCCCACACTCATGGATTGGAAGAACAAATATTGTTAAAATATCCATACTACCCCAATCTATACATTTAATGCAATCTCTTTGAAAATACCAACAGGTTTTTCACAGAGCTAGAACATAAAGTTCCAAAATTTGTATGGAACAACAAAAAACTCTGAATAGCCAAAGCAACCTTGAAGAAGAAAAGCAAAGCTAGAGGTGCCACAATTCAAGTTATATTACAAAGTTGTAATCATCAAAACAATATGGTACTAGCACAAAAACAGACACATAGATCAACGGAACAGAATAGAAAACACCCAAATTAAGCCACAACCGTATGTTTAACTAATCTTCAATAAAGCAGGAAAGACTATCCAATGGGAAAAAGGCAGTCTCTTCAACAAATGGTGTTGGGAAAATTAGATAGCAATATGCAAATGAATGAAACTGGACCACTTCCTTTCACCATACACAAAAACAAATTCAAAATGGATTCAAGACTTAAGTGTGAGACAGGAAATGATAAAAGGAGGAGAACACAGAACTCTTTGATGTCAGCAGTAGTGACTTCTTTCTAGATATGTTTCCTGAGTCAAGGAAACAAATGCAAAAATAAACTATTAGCATGTCATCAAAATAAAAAGCTTCTGCACAGTGAAGGGAACAAGCCACAAAGCTGAAAGCAAACTATGGGATGGGAGAAGATACTTGTAAATGACATATATGATAAATGGTTAGTATCAAAAATCTATAAAGAACTTTTCAAACTCAACACCCCAAAAATGAATAGTCCAATTAAAACATGGACAGAAGACATGAATAGACATTTTTCCCAAGAAGACATACAGATGGCCAACAAACACACAAAAAGTTGCTCAACAACAGTGATCATCAAGAAAATACAAATAAAAAATAAAAGAATAAACATTAAAAAGAGAAAATACAAACCAAAACCACAATGAGATATCATCTCACACCTGTCAGAATGGCTAAAATCAACAATAAACTAAACAAGTGCTGGCGAGGATGTGGAAAAAGAGAACTCTTTTGCACTGTTAGTAGGAATGCAAACTGGTGCAGCCATTGTGGCAAACAGTATGGAGTTTCCTCAAAATGTTAACAATAGAATGATCCTCTGATCTGACAATTGCACTACTAAGTATTTACCGAAAGAATACAAAAATACTAATTCATAGGGACGCATGCACCCTGATGTTTATAGCAGCATTATCTACAATATCCAAATTATATATATATGTATATCTTCCATAATATATATATACATATATATTCTTCCATAATATAAATTATGTATATATATACACACACACACATAGATACATATATGTACATACAATGGAATATTATTCAGCCATAAAAAGAACGAAATCTTGTTATTTGCAGTAACGTTGATGGAGTTAGAGTGTATTATGCTAAGCAAAATAAGTCAGTCAGAGAAAGACATACCGTATGATTTTACTCATATGTGGAGTATAAAGAATAAAAAAAAAGGAACAAAGGGAAAAAAAACATAAGAGAGGGAGACAAACCAGGAAACAGAGTCCTAACTACAGAGATAAAAATGATGGTTACCAGAGTGGGAGTCGGTGGGGTGATGGGTAAAATATGTGTTGAGGATTAAGGAGTGCACTCGCTGTGATGAGCACTGGGTATTGTATGAAAGTGTTGAATCCCTATATTGCACACATGAAATTAATATTACACTGTTAGTTAACTAACTGGAATTTAAATAAAAACTTGAAAAATAAATAACTGAATGAATGAGTGAATGAATCTACACGTAAGACAAAGACCCTTTTATTATCTTAAAAAATCAAATAATACAAATACTCCAATTTTGTTTTATTTTATTATTTTAAACGTTTATTTTTGACACAGAGAGAGCATGAGTGGAGGAGGGGCAGAGAGAGAGATGGAGGCACAGAATCAGAAGCAGGCTCCACGCTCAGAGCTGTTAGCACAGAGCCCATGTGGGGTACCAACTCACAAGCCGTGAGATCATAACCTGAACCAGAGTAGAAAGCTTTAACCGAATGAGACACCCAGTCTGTCTGTTTTATCTTCTCTTCAAGAAAACCTTTCCTGTTCAATTCTTTGCATTTTCATATAAAAATAATTTTGTACTTCTTACAGTAAAGGAGATTTGGAGAAAAGTTATATTTCCTTATGAGTAAATATGCTTTTATTTCATTTTCATATCTGAATGGCATCTTAGTTGGGTACAGTATGCTACATTTTTGTTGGTTTTTTTTTAGTATTTTGAAGATGCTAATAACCATGAGTCCAATATCTCCAAAAACACACTTATAGACAATGTTTACTGCAGCAAGGAAGGTGCACACCACGAGGAAGCATGAGGTCTTTCTGTATGAGATCTAAGGAAGAACCATATGTAATCTGACTTTCCAAATCTTACCCCAGAAGAGGAACTGGATGATATTATTTGTTATATTTAATGGCATTTCAATGTTCATATATGCTATTAAGAACTTAAAGGAAAAATCCAAAAGTTTCCTTTGGTATAGATGATTTCATTATGAATTAGTAATAGTTAGAGGATGTAATTTATTTTTTATCTCAACAGAAAGAGCTACAGATATTTTTATAAGGAAATTTACAAAAATTGGAATTATTCAAAGCTTCCTCAGGGTGAGGAGGGATAAGGTCGCTCACTGCTACCTGGGGAGAAATCAACATTGAATTTCTTTACTTGAAGCAAAAGAAAAAATTGTGTCATACCCATAAAGAACTCTGACTAACCCTAATAAAAGTCTTATTTCTAACATTTTCAGTGGAATTCTATGCAATGATGAGTCAAGTTGCTCTTAAAACACCTGTCTCAATAAACTAGTGCAACCCCACAGATTTTAAAAAAATGCTTTAGGCTATTCCAAAAGGACAAACTAAATTGAATTACATTCCATAACCAAATCTCTTTTTTTAACCTCAAGGTTTTTTCTATGTTTCCAATGTTTACTTAAATTCTAGTTTGTTAACATATAGTGTATTAGTAGTTTCAGGAGTAGGATTTAGTTATTCACCACACATATAACACCCAGTCCTCATCACATCAAGTGCCTCTCAATATTTTAATGACACTTTGCTAAGCCAACTATTTATCACTTGATTCACCCAATCAATCATTTGTCTTAACCTTCTAGAACAAAAGTTTCCTGGACATTCTACCTTCTTATTTTAACAACACATCCTGAAGCTGTTATAGGAAAGACAATGCAATGCAGAACTATATTTTATCCACTGTTCTATTATATATAGCCATTAGGAGACATACTCTTTTCCAATAAAATTATTATTCATAGCATCAATAAAGAATTCCATCTAAGCAATAAAGATGGACATTGTATGAAATAACAGATACAAAAACAGCAGCCTCCTGAATCTTCATAAATTTTCGTCCCATTCCTGTACCAAGAAGTTTCAGAAATTTTCTAAATTATATCTGAAGCTCTACTTCCTACTGCTCACTGATAGAAACAAACAAAACAAAACAAAACACAAATTAACCAACTAAATGAAAAATCTTTTGAACACTGAAATTTAGATTTCAAAGTTCAAAAGACCAAAATCGGGGAGACTGTGGAATGCAAACTGGAATGCAAAATTTAAAATATTAAGACAGAATCTCTTTGCTTGCATACTCTCCAAGTTTTCCCTTCATAGGCCCTTAAATCAGATTATGTTGTTGAGAAATGTGAAAAAAAATGTGTAACTTATGACTATCACTGCTGATAAATGACTGGTTTTCTTTGTCAGCCTGTAGCTCCTATAAATTTGCAAAAAAATATAGGTTTATGATAGTTCACTCTACCCCCAATAGGGAAAATATTCCTCTTACCGAGTATATTTCCCACTAGGCTAAGAGGAATATTTTTAACTTCTCTTCAATTGTCTCATGTGCTACAAAGTCTTACCAATTTAGAGAACCAGAGATTTGGATTATTCCATTTAAAGAAATAGCCGTGTATTTTATTAATGTCCTTAAATGCATTTTTTATCTTAAATTTTCTTCTTCTTTGAAATTCACCAGGCTTCTTCTAAAAATAATTTATCATGCCATATGGTCTTCATCCCCTTTACTATAGTTATTTTTGACTATTCAGTAATATGGAAATAAATGCCCTTTGAAAACATGTATTGCATATTACTAAATAGATTAAATTAACCTTTTAATCTGATTGTTGTAGAACTATTTCATTATAAATCCATGTTTTCTATAATCTGTACTTCTTATTAAACATATTTGAAAGCTCAGAAAGCTCATTGTCTCCCCCTCAACCTATCCATACTTATAAAACAAGGCAGATATTCCAGTTTCAATCTCCCATATCCTCTATACCAAAATCTATGCTAGTTGTAAAATGTGTGTTATTAGTACTTGAATGCAGTTCCCTATTACCATGTTAATTTCACCCCATCTAGCCTCAGCTTCTACAGATTCTGGTTGGTTTTAATTGCAGGGAAAATTATAAGAGTTGGTGCAATAAATTATAAACCTCAGTGCTCCAGTTGATCCTAATGCCATCTTTCTTCTCTGTCATCCATTGTAGATTTCCTTCACATTCAGCTATTACCTCTGGTCCTTAAGTTTTTTCTTACTGGGGTAACCCACATCTTCACCGCTGAGTGGTCTGAGCCCATCACCATGACCTTATTTATTAGGCCATAGTTGCTCCACTTGGCAATTTACAGTTAAAACTGGAAATGGAAAAACAGAAATGTCTCACTGGATTCAGGGCTGAACATATGTTTTCTCATCCTCATTAGGTAGAGGAAGCCCCACCTCCTATGACGATTAGGGACCAATTTGTTCTATAGCTGGGTAAACGTTTTGAAACATTATGGAAGATAAAAAGTTAGTGAGTTCAAATTTAGACACAAGCCAGAATAGGAAATCCTCAAAACAACACAGGATTATGGAATGAGCTGAAACAGTCAGTAACAGTTTTCTGAACTGAGTCCCCAGAAAATCAATAATTTGTCGGCATAAGAACAGGAAATAGAGAGCAAGAGAAGACTGCCTGCTACATGGGAATAATGTTCGCTCTCCCTAACAGTCAAATGAGTTTAAAAAGAAATGTTACCTGATTGGGAAAAAAATGGTAACTGTCAAGATTGTTTTTATGAATACTCTCATCTATTTCTGATAAATTTCATTCAATTAGAACAAACAAAAATCAATACGGGAAATAATTTCAAATACATTCACAACTAATATTCACTCTGAAGATAATGATTGTGCTTTTGATAAAATCCATGTTTCATATGGAGGGAATTAAAATTAAGAAGTAGAAATACGCAGAGAAATTCAGATAATCTTGAATCTAGCATTGGTTAAGTTCTTTTTTATTGAAAGTGTGAAAGAAGATAATAAGTAAAAATAGAATATTATTTAAAATAAATTTTAGACAAAACTTCTGTAAGTTATAGTTTAACTTAAAATCCTATATGATCTTAGAAGTCTATCAAGCTCAGGTGAGTTTCTTTGTTACTCTGGAAACTGGATCAATATTTTCTGCCCTATGCCTGAAACAGCTTTTTAACAAAAAAGAAGGAACTACATCAACTTTTCTATAGGGCTACCTAAGATAGGAATTTGAGCCTCTCAAATCAGGTTTACATTTTGAAATTAATACTCTTCTTCAACTCTAATTAGACTTTATTCTAGAATTTATTACTACTAGTATTATAGAAGTATCCATACACTATTTTACAAACTATCATTTTATTATAACAAATTTTTTGTTTTCTAGATGTAGGTAAAAATCTGATTACTATGAACATCTGGAGCAGGCTGTCCATTAATAGCCATTTGGAGACTTCACTCACAGCGTGTGTGGGTGTGCTCCTCCCTGTGTGTATTGGAGTTATTGCCTTTCTGGAGCAGTTTTTTTTCTCTATAGTTTATATTTTCCTATTTTTGGGGGGGGTGTTGCCAAATTAACTTTATTTTTTAATGTTAAAGGGAGAAAATACTAAGCTAAAAAGGAAAAATAAACAGAAAAGTCTGATATTCTTCACCGTCTCCTTTCTTAATAAAGAAAATGGGGACAATTATCTGGCAATTGATGAAAATGTGAGGGAGAACCAGCAGAATATTTGGACCATAGATACAAATGACTAGCTTGTTTCTCTTTTCCTATTTTACCTAATATGGGAGAAATAAATAACTCAAAGAGTGCACATAAGTTGTCATCCAATTTTTGGAGTAGAGACAGTGTCGGGAGCCATACTACTTATTTGGAAGACAGGAGTAGAAGTGACGGCTTCAAGTGAAACTCACAATGGAGACAGGGTAGCAAAAATAAATTCTGTATGATGCACTGTGATGAATCAGTTCACTCCTACTTACAGCAATTTATAATGAAAAGAAGGAGTTAAAACATTTCATATTACCCTTAAAGAAAGGCATATGAAGGACAATTTACAAATCATTCTGTTCATAGTTATAGAAGCATACATATGTAGAAGCCTGAGAAGATTCATTCCACCTTGAATTCTGATAGCACCACTTTTGATAAATTAAATATGGTAACAATGAACAAGACCGACACTCAGGAAATTTTATGAGAATGGTCATCTCAAAGTCAATCTTAACAGTCATATGGTCGTAACTCTTCCACAAGGTGTTTACAATAAAAATGTTGGTAGAATTTTAAAATTATTCTTATTATATCTATTATTTTAAAGTGTTAGTGACATAGGAAACATCTTTGTCATCAAGTATATTCTGTGGTGAAAACGAAGCAAAATATGAAAATAATTCTAAAAGGTTTGTGAATTAATCAATTCAGTGCCTGAAACTTAGGAAAAAGTTGCTTAAATTCTAGATCAAGTGGAATTTATTACTAAAGTAATTACCAAAATAATAAAATCATATATAATGGGAATGCTACTACATTACAGCACTGCCTAAAATTATATTAACACCTTAGTTTATTTGTTAGCATTATCATTTCTGATCATATATATCATGTAAATACTACTACATTATAACATTGCCTAAAAATATATGAACTCCTCAGTTTATCTGTTAGCATTATCATCACTCACTTAAAGCAACTGTTACATTATTACATTATTAAGCATATTTATATCTAAACTACATCTACAGCTGTATATATACATATACACATATATATATACATATGTGTATATATATATGTGTGTGTGTATATATATGTGTGTATATATACATATATATATAATGTTGCAGTTTAAAATACAGGTTATCATGGGGAGCCTGGGTGGCTCAGTCTGTTAAGCATCGACTTCAGCTGAGGTCATGATCTCATGGTTTGTGGGTTCGAGCCCCACATCGGGCTCTGTGCTGACAGCTAACTCAGAGCCTGGAGCCTGTTTCAGATTCTGTATCTCCCTTCTCTCTGGCCCTCCCCTGCTCATGCCGTCTTTCTCTCTCTCAGAAACAAATAAAACGTTTTTTAAAAATAATAAAATAAAATACAGGTTATCAATAACACCCTACTTACATGATACAAAAGAGGTGGGCAGGAATTCAAAGAGAAATCAATTACTACACAATCCACAAAAACTAGCAAAGATTTAGGAATTTATTAGAAGATAAATTTGAAAGAAAGAAACACATAAAGAAGTTGTGAAGTACTTTTTTTTCAGAGTTATAGATGTGAAATGAAGACTTTAGAGACACTGACTACCTAAATTCAAGTTATCACTGAAAGACACTTTGTGAAAATGTCCCAGGAGGAACCTGGTGGTGTTTTGTTCCATTGTCTCAAAAGCTGAATTATATGTCCAACTGAGAAACTTAACCTGAACACATAGTAATGTATACCTCTTACTTCCCTCACTATTTTTTGTCTACAATATGTGCAGTTAACATCTAAGTTGCCTTATTTTATTGACATCATGAGCTGAATGGGGACTTGTATTTGATCAGAAGAACCTTGTTATTGGTGTAAATAGGCTTTAGAGAAGGGTCATTAAATTAGATGCTTAGCTTATCTCCTCTGTGCTGGAAACAAAACAAGTCAAAATGGAAAACACTTAATATCAGCTCTGTAAATTTAACTGAGGCAGAAGCCCCCACCTGCCTTTGATTATTGTTTGAAGGGCTCAAACTGTGTAGAAAATAATCAACTCAATTCTATGGAATTAATTAAATCAATTAAGAAATACGGATCTTTTGCCCTTTTGTGCATTAGCTGTCAGAAAAAAATGAAATAGAGGGTTTATTGAAATGACAAAAATAAAAATTCCATCCAGTTTCCAGTATGCGCACATACTTTCTTTCCTGGGAAGACAAGTTGTATCTGCATAGTTCTAGTGGAGAATATTGCTGTGATATAGCTAAACATGAAAATTATCAAGAAGGCAAAGTGTCTATGTCCCATTACAAATATAAGCATTCACAGGGATCAAGAAATTGATCAAACTAATTACTACCTGTTCATACCATTTACCACTAATCCTAGCAATAGGAAATAATTCTGGTGTTTCCCTTGTGCCTGAGAATTTAATTCAGTTCATCATGTGGTAGAGTTGATATGCATCAAATATAAAAATAACCTGGAATCTAGAAAGATTATGTTCTTTTTTCTGAAGTTTTTAAATATGGGAACAGTTTAGTTCCACACTGGTTATTTTGGAGAACAGTTGAGGGTAGGAAGAGAAATAGTCTCTCTACTACGTGAAAACTTCCTTCCTGAAGGTGGTATGGGGGAAAAGGGCTTTTCAAAATGAGTCTAAAGCTATATTCTGGAATGATGAAATAATAATGAATACTATAAATGTAGGAAAGAAAAGAACATAGAAATTTGATGAGAAAATTTGTGAAATGGTGGCAGCCTGTTATTCTATCTCATAATCACTCCATATCTCAGATTGTGGGAGCCCGACAGTGACCACAAGAAAGCGTGGTTAGGGACGCGGGGTTGTGCCTGCACACGGGGCTCCCTGCCTGGGCAAAGCATGCCTGCAAACAGGATGCCCTTCCAGGAGGCCTGCACACAATATCCAAGTTTAATGGTCCGCTCGCAAACGAGGGAACATGCCCTCCTTAGAAGTAAGGAGAAGGCTGGAGTTGTGGGCAGGCCTCTTAGTAAACATGTTGTGGTCACTTCCTCCCTTTGCTCCCCCCTGTCCTTGAAAGGTGTTTGACTACTTGCCCTTAATTGGTAAAGGAATGCATCTTGTAGATTTCAGTTTGTATCCAGTTACCGGGGTATAAAATAAACCGCAAGAGGGGCGTGCGTAGAATTGTTCCTCTGGCGGGAGTTGTGTCTGTGTCTGTCTTTTGTGTGTGTCTTGTCCTTTGTGTCATTTCGTCCGCAACACAGATCATGCTTCTTGCCATGGCCTGCTCCTAGCTTCTCTCCTTCATCTGTCTCTGACTAGGTCTCTGCCCCTGCTTCCTGGCTTCCAACTTGTTCATTCATAAGTGATTACATTTCTGATTTTAGCAATTTTAATATTTAGAGAAAGATGCAAAACCTGACGATCACAGAAATCTGAGTTAAAAACTGTAAAAGTGAAAAAAGGACTGTAAATACAGAAAATAAATAGGCAGAAATAAGCTAAAAAAGCTGGGGTACCACTATCCTATTTCCGCAAAGTTCTAGTACTCATAAAACTCATTTAGATGGTGAAGTCTATTGAAGATTAGTTGGTTTAATGGACATTTTGTGTCCATCAAATGGACATTGGTTCTTCTGGAAGTCTACATTTTCCTTTATGGCACCAAATCTTCCTTTCCTTCTCATTTATGAGTTATTTCATATATGTCTCGATATAGTTGCAGTTGTGTATATTAATGCTGAACATCTATTTACCGAATGTAGCTGAAATTATAATTTAATATCATTCGTGACTCAAGAGCTTTGAATAAAATCGACTCTACCCCACAGCAGCAAAAGTGAGTAAATAAACCTTTCTTGGCCAATAACAGACATTCAGAGATTTATAAGCCTCTGCTCATTTTTATTGGTGAGGGTATAATTGCTTAACCCAAGTCAGATAAGAGACTTAATAAAAGAATTTGGTTGGAATCACTGAGACAGAAAATCTTTATTTCCTTTGCAAAAGTTAGCTGTAAAAGTAATATGTATTTGGAATTGCTGAGGGCTATTGGGTAGAGAGGCAGACCTGACAATGAATCCACCCTGAGGAGTTATGAAACAGGAGATCCAGAAAAAGATTCAATTGATGGTGTTATTTGATCCTCCACTTTAATGCAAATGAAAATGCCAAGCAGAACATGGAATTTGAAGTTCACAAAGGCTGTAATATCCTATTATTACTTAAGTCAGTTTGATTTTCCATCCTAAGGAAGCAAAGAATCATGAATAGTGAAATAATGAAATAATTACGATAAAATGAAACTCATATCACTTAAGCTAAACAAGGCTCCATTACAGTAACATTAACTCTATTAATTTGCTTAGTAATAAATAATATTTTCAAATATTTATAAAACACAGGAAATAAAATGTTGGCATTTAGTGGATGGCATTTCTACAGAGCATAGCAACCACACAAAATGAAAACATAACAAATCAAAACAAAACATATCAGTAATTTTAAATTATTTGATCGAATATTTTTCCCTTTGAAAATTATAAATACTTCATTTTTTACCTTGGTATCTATAAGAGATAAAACTTCATAATTATTATTTTAAGTTCCAATCATATGGGCAGTTCATTTTCTTAATGATATCACTATATTCATGTAAAAGTAATATTATCTTGTATTTTGGCAATCTGAATCAAAAACACTGAAAAAGAAAGATATATCCAAATACATTTATTCTGCTTAATCTGGAAACTTGTAGATAAATAATTGAAAGAACAAAGTAGTTTTTAAGACTACATGAGAATAATTATAACCATTAAGGAAAACGTAGTTTAATGCTATGATGAATTTAACAACTATTGATTACATAAAGCCTAATTTTTAAAACTTGTATTATCATGCTCTGGTTTTATTATATTTTCAACCTATACTTTGAGCCAAATCAGAATGTAATTTAGAAAACCAATTTACTTGTACGTTTGGCTCTGAACCTGGTGCCGTATATACTGGTTCTTATTCACCAATCTGCAAGATCATGGCATTATCAGACTTATAGGGATAAAGGCTTATCAAGATCTAAGCATAAATTAGGCACCTCCTGAAAACACCCAATGTAATTTTATCTTGGCAAATCCAAGACTTTACCCTTGTAAAGGGTAGTCTGATTAGCGTTGCATAATTCAGGCTGACTAAGGTCAATTTACACCAAACTGAGATTAATCATATTGCAATGATATTTTTCATTATTTACTTAAAATAATCTAACTAGAGCCACTAGGACTTAGTTATTCTAATTTTCTTATGATTGATACAAAATATATGTTTATATTATAATTTTAATATAGCTTGGCAGATTTAGAGCTCCTGTTCTTTGTGTGAGTTTTATAATACAGTGCTCATATGTTTCTCTGAGTCTCCCTATCCTCTAGCCAAGTGCCTGACAAGAGGTCAGTACTTGCATTTAATGAATGAATGAATACTTACTAAATCATGTACCTTTATGATTCTTTATTACACATTATTTCTGTGTGTTTGTTAGAAATTAAGGACCTTATAACAAAAATGTCATCAGCCAGACAAGTTGGTTTTTGATGAACGAGTAACAGATCAATATTACTCTGTGTGTGTGGTGTTGTTCACATTTGTTTTATTGAAAGCTGTTTTCCATTTATATGAAAGTACAAATATCTAGAGAGGGGGAATACTCTAAAATCATAACAATGATAGAAGCTATATCACTTCACTGAGAAAGTACGAGGATTGTAATTAAGCAAAGGCTACATGCCAACAAAAGAATAATGCAGCAAAAGCTATAAAACAAGTCCTAAATTTCATTCTTTTTTGAGATACAGAATAAGAAACCAAGAAACTGTTTTCCTACACTTAATAGCCCGATGTATGTTTCAGCCTGTTTAAATATATTATATTAATAAGGTAAAGCTAAAATCTTGAATATTGAAATCTTCTATCTTTTTAAATTATTTAGGTTACTGAAATGAAAAGGATGCTACAGTACTAGAATAGAATGGCATTTAGAATAACCAGCTACAATTCTGGCATTGTGCATTGATAGATATATAAACTTGAGGAGTACTTAAAACTTAGGAATACTCATCTTCCCCTTCTGTACATTAAGAACATCAGGAACAACAAAATTGATAATAGTATGAGCTGATTGGCCAAAATTAAATATTGGGAGGATAATGGACTGATCATCAAAACTACATTATAAGGTATTTTTTAGGCATTTTTGTACCTTATGTCATTTAATAAGAATAACTATCCTACTCTATTATATAAATATAATATAATAGGTATTATATTATATATAAATACTAATAATTACCCCCCTTACACAAACAAGTTTGGTTTACAACATTCTTCACACACTATAAGCTCATTATACAGAATTACTAATATAATACATCCAGATTCTTTGTTGACTAAAATGGAGAGCAGATATTACCCATAATGTGTTTCAAGTCATCAGTTTTAACTCTGTTACCCATGCTTATTTATCCATGAAGCATAGTTAATTACATCTGTCAGTCTCCCAAGACAGATCCAGAGGTTCATGAAGAATATATATCTAAGTTATTAATAGAGTCCTCAAGTACATAATGGAAACCAAGAGATAGAAAGTATTTGATATTTGATATAAATATGCTTGGGTTTTCGTTTGGTTTCATTTTATTTTTATTTTCCTGGTTGGATAATGCAATTAATTGTAAAGGATATTTAATACTTCACATACAGAGTGGTTTTATAATTCACATTATCATTAACATCACATATTACAAATTATGTATTTATATAACATTTTTATTTTGGTTTCAAATGCAACATTTACCAGATAGAAAATTCTTACATGTAATTGATTGATTACTTGAACTATTCCTGAACCAGAACCATGCTTATTAAGTTAAAATGATATTATTAAGTTAAAATGATATTGTATAACATTTTACATTTTGATGAGGCAAATTTCATTCTTGTTTCTCTTCTTTTTTGGAATGTTTCTGGCTATTTTCACATTTTAAAATTCTTCGTATTAGATTACAATCATTTATAAACTTTAGAATTGTGTTTGGATTTTTGTACTTTTAGAAATATGTTTTGATCAAACTTACATTTAATAATATAATTTCTCATATAAGAACATAGGATACTTCCATTTATTTGGCATATCTTTTGAGACTATGTATAAACTTTTATTAAAATCACCATAGGTATTGAACAGTTTAAATTTTTTAATGTGCTTTAATTTTATATTCTTGTACTGAATGAGACTTGGCCATTATATTCTCTAAATACTTATGAATTATAAAGTTGTTGGATGGCTATCTAAAAATTCTAATTCTATTACTGCTAGTTTTCAAAAATCACAATTTTTAAATTATAAGTGTTAATAATTTGACTTTTTATTTCTATGTTCTAAAATTAATTTTATTTGATAAGTCTTTTTAAATAGCATTAAACAGAAGATCCACAGCATACTCATTAAATCTAAGACCATTCAATATGTCATTTTGCACATTTCCCAAAAACAAAATAGAACACAGAAAAACTTGTTCCTTTAACAAAACATTAAGATGATGTTGGAAAGTCTGTGTATAGCCCTGACTAGCTCCAGGCACTGACTACACAATCAGTAGTCCAGAGGCCCAGATTCTGTGGTCAATAAGAGAATACCCTAACATGGTTATACATATATCTGAGGTTTGCCTTCTTGTAAACAGAACATCAAGTTCAAACAGAATGGTAAATTATAAAGGCACTCGGAGGCCTGAGACAGAGGGAAGGTACTCAGTAAACCTAAACCTACACTTTGTAACAAGTTATTATGATTCTCCTCTCGCTTTTGTTTTGCCTTCCCTCTGTGATAGTGTTTTTATTTTGTTTTATTTTGTTTTGTTTACGAAAATTCAGCCACATGTTCTAATATGAAGCGATGGAATAGTTTCTGGTCTCCCTGTTACTTATAATTGTATTTAAATTAAAGAAGACTTCTACTCTTGGGCAAGGGGAAGTGGGACACAGTTGGGGCAGAGGTTGTCAGAATGTAAAAACATATTTGTTTATCACCAAGTTGACTTGTAGCTTTATATAAATATCGATCCTTCAAAGTCTCTATCAAGTGGTTAGGACCTGTTTTTTTTTCCCTCCAAATATATATTACTAATAAGTTCCCCAGGTATTGTCTGTATTCAGAATGTCTGAGGATTTAATGTGACAGGGAAAGAGGCACACAAGGAAAAGAGGCAATGCTGCATGAGGGTGAGGGTGAGGCATGCTGGATGAGGGTCTCATCCCCCATCATTTGAAAAGGAGGTAGCTTCCAATGGAAGATGTCTGAGGTGGTGGGTCATTGTTTGTGCCTTTCTTAGTGGAGACCTTCAAAACTACACTTTCGACCAGAAAACAGACTTGCTGAAGACCATGGGGACTGTGGTGCCTGTTATTCTTGAAGAAATATTATTTTTATAATAGCAAATCTCTTCCCAACTACCACTCTGAGTAGTGGCACTGAGAGGCCAAAGGTAAGCAGAATATAGACTAAGATTCACACAGATCTTTAAAAGTCCGAGGAAACAGTCTTTGGAAACTTTATAGGTTGTAGATGACCTTGTTTCTAAACATATTGTTAGGACACATGTAGCAGACAGAAATCCAGGTTGCCTTCCCAGGAAGTTCCCCCACCTCTGTGTGTAAGGAGGTGGGGGTAGGGCAAGTTAGGGAGAGAAGGGAGAGATTCTGTGTCATTGCTTTGAATCTTGTCTAAACTTTGTATAAATTAGTAGATTCCTCTACTTGGTAGTCAGTCGATTGTTATGTGGCCTTTCAGAAGTCAACTTCTATTTACTTTGCTTAAATATACATAAGTGCATCTTTTATACTCACATGCCATTATTTTTTCATTCTTTTCTGTTTCATTTTTGTACTTAGGAACAGTGGTAGAGAACTGAATCTACAATTATCTGGCTATTACATAAAGGAAAAAAACTGATTTCTATAGCTTAAGAGACTAGAGTTATCATGCTGAGGTGGTAGAGCACAGACGCCTTGACATCAGCATGAATTGGAATCCAATCAAATATCTGACAAATTTGTTAAGTGCATGACATATAACATTCCTAGGATCATTATCATCACTACCACCACCACCACTACCATCACCATCATCATCATCCTATCATCCACTATTATCTAATTAAAATGGACACATGATATAACACTTATCTGACCTATAAGGTGAAATCCATCACATGTATTTTAGAGTTTTTGGAATATCCTCTGATAATTTTTGAGTGACCTGTTGCTAGACTAATGAGATCTAACAACCTGATATATTCATCTTATTCTGGTTAACCTTGCAAAACCATAGACATACGAGGCAGAAGGTGCTAGGGTGAAAGATCTTGTCTCAAATAGCCATTTTGGGATCTAATCGTCTTTTTTAACATTACTGAGTTGACAAATGTTGTCCATTAAGTCATGGTGAGGTAGAGAATATCAGTAAAACAATAGGGGTGTACTGCCCCACTGACCATTGGTCATTTTATCTTCTCCTCAATTTTGTGTGAATTCGAAGCTCATATTAATAATAGTTTATTTAGAGGCAGAGAAACTAGAGACCTTTAGCTGTGATTGCTCCTTGCCTCAAAGACTATGATCTGGATAAGAAACCTATGAATTTGGCTGGGCTTTAAATCAATTCCCTGAAAATAAGTTCCTGGAAAACCAATGTATTGAAAGTCATTTGCCAAAAACTGATTCACTGAACCAGACATTTACTCAAAACAGGTAGACAATTCCTTCAACTGTATTCACCTTAGCCATTTTGCCTTTTGAGTACAGGAGTGGACCATGGTTGGGGTAAGAGCACAGATCTAAGCATACACATGCAAAGATAGATGGTCAAAGAGTTCCTAACACAGCCCTAAAAGATATTTAGAAGACAAGGAAGCCTAGCAGAGTAACATGGGGGCAGCTTCAAAGCACCACTCACCTTGGTTGCCAACTCAGTCAACTCCATTAAGAAGACAACATGAGGAAAGAAAAGGGTGAAAAGACAGTTTCTGGAACACAATGCCATAGCGATAATATTTTTTTTTTCCATTTTTTCTCCTGACTACCTGCTTCAGGAGGCAGAGAGTAGGCAGATCTACTCTTACTGGTATCCTTTACACATAGGCCCATGTGTAATCTTTATTAGGCTCTCAATCAAAATTAGAAAAATCAAGAATGAATAAATTTATAAATAATGAACAAATTATTAAAATTTATAGTGAGCAGATAATTTGGCAGGCAGTAGGAAAAATCCCTTTATGATATGTTTGGATTCTTGAGTGGGGTAAGAAGAGCTTTGATTTGTCTTCAATTATCTTTTTTCCCAAACTTTAGACCTGCTGGATATTTACCTAGGTCTAATGCAGATGGTTTTCTTGCTATGTGACTGGTAGCTGACAATTGGGTCCAAGGCTCAGTATTCCTATTTAATTTTGAGACCCAGCAAATTTGAGAAGGAATATGTTTGATGTAGATGGATGTATTCTGTGGTGTCAGTTTGAAGAATGTGTACTTTTTCTTTGTGATATAAAGAATAATCTGAAACAAAGAGAAAAACAAGTTTTTATTCCTTTCTGCCTTAGAAGACTATGGCCACCTGGAGAAATTACTAACTTTTAAAAAATCAAAGCTTTATTACTGGTTTTTTTTTTTAATATACAAAAAGCAATCCTATGTTCTTGAAATAACTGATGTGGATGGGTTGGCATGTATCCTTCTACACATTTTCTGTATTCATAAAGCAAGTGCTGGATCTAAGTAGGACGAATAGATAAGTATGTTTCCTCTTTCTGTCATCCCTGGCTATGGACCACAAGCTCAGGATTTATCACAAATTTGATGTAAATAAACAAGACATCTATTAACTTACTAAGAGGTATCTGCTCATACATTGTACATAGTTACATGTTATTATTGTCTCTTGATGAGTAGTAAGTGCACCACTGTTTAAACCCGTCAAAATCTGTAACAGTAAGATTGGGCCTCTTTCTGATGGTAGTATCCAACATAGGATGTTACCTATTTCATGAATACAACAAATAAAAATGGGTGCAAGCACACCCCATATGGCTATACACCTGGGCACAATGTCCAGGGAACAAACAAAATGCCCATCTCCTCTTCTCCCTGCAAGAGGACTAACTGCATACTTTCCCCGGTGATACCTGAGGGTCCAGCTTCTAATCCTACATCTATGTCGTGGTACACCCTTAACTACTGGAAGCCACTAAAAACGAAAACAGAAGCTTGTACAGTCACAAAGGCTTGAGAGTCAACCAGGGGCTCAGGCCAATCTTATTGACTAGGATCATCTACATGAGACCAGCCCATTAATGATTGGAAGAAGGGACCGATTTATTTAATGTGCAGAAATCAGTACAGAGAGTCAAGAAAAATGTAAGAACACAAAATTATGTTCCAAAAAGAAAAAGAAACGTCCAAGTTTCAGGCTATATTTTAAAGCTATAGTAATCAAAAGAGTATGGTATTGGCATAAAAACAGACCATAGATCAATGGAACAAAGTAGAATCTCCAGAAATAATCCAAGGATACATGGTCAATAAACTTACTGCAAAGCAGCTAATACTATGAATTGGGGAAAAATTGTTCTTCAGTAAATAATATTAGGAACACTGTCTGGATATCCATATGGAAAAGCATGAAACTGAACCTCAACTATGATATGCACCATACACAAACATCAACCTAAAGTGTATTAAAGATCTGAATGTAAGACCCGAAACCATAAAAATCCTAAAAGAAAATACAGAGGGTAAGCTCCTGGACATTGGTCTTAACAGTGATTTTTAGGATTTGAAACCAAAAGCAAAGGCATAAGCAGCAAAATAAACACGTGTGACTACATAAAACCAAAAAGCTTCTGTACACTATAACAAATAATAAACAAAATAAGAAGACAACTTATGGAAGAGAAGGAAATATTTGTAAATCATATATCTGATAAGGAGTTAATATGCAAAATATACGAGGAATTCATAGGACTCATTAGAAATAAGCAACAATTGTTGAAACTGGTCAAAGGACCTAAACAAACATTTTTTCCAAAGAAGACACAAAAGGTTAACAAGTATTTGAAAATGTGCTCAACAACACTATTATCAAGAGAATTCAATTCAAAACCACAAGATATTGCTTCATACCTATTGTCCATTATCAAAAAGACAAAAGACAGATGGTAATTATACTATGGTGAGCACTGAGTAAAATATAGAATTGTTGAACCACTATGTTGTACATATGAAAATAATATAAATTGTATGTCAACTATACTTAAATAATAAACATTTAAAAGAAACAAAAAAAATTTAAAAGGTAACACCTGGTGATGATGTGAGGGAAAGGGAAGCCCAGTACCTTGTGGGTTTTAATATGGTACGTTCACTATGGAAAAGAGTATAGTGGTTCTGCCAAAATTTAAAACTAGAACTACCATATGATCTAGCAATCCCAATTCTGGGTATATATATCCAAAAATCAAAATCATTATCTTAAAGAGATATCTGTATTCTCACATTCATTTCCACATTATTTACAATAGCTGAGGTATAAAAAAAAAAAAAAGAAAGAAAAGAAACAACCCAAATATTTATTTACAGATAAATGTAGAAGGAAAATGTTGTCCTTATACATAATGGAATATTATTCCTTAAAAAAAAAAAAGAAGGAAATTCTGCCCTTTGCAATAAGATGGATGAAACTGGAGGGCACTGTGCTAAATGAAATAAGCCAGAGAGAGACAAATATTGGTTGGTATCAATTATATGTGGAATCTTCAAAAACAAACAAACAAACAAAAACAGAGAGTTGAATGACAATTTCCAGGGCCTGGAGAGTTAGTAGAAATAGGAAGAAACTAGTAAAAGTGTTCCAATTTTAGTTGTAAGATGAATAAAGTCTGAGGATCTAAGCTCTAACAAGGTGACTCTGGTTAATAATACTCTATTGTTTCACTGAAATTTATTGAGAGTATAAGTTAAGTATTCTTACCAAAAATTTTAAAAAGGTAAATCCATGAGATGATGTTTGTGTTAATTAACTCAATAGAGAATTCTTTCACAATGTATATCAAATTACTGTTCTTGTACTGAATAAATATATTTTTATTGGTCAATTATACCTCAAAAGACTAAAACAAGGAAAACTGAGAGAGAAAAAATGTCACAGATATGGTTTAGAATGCCATCTTTGTTCAAATGTCTTATAAAGTTAGCTGTCTACCATCAGATTAGAGAGTAAACAGGCATTTCTTAAGTCTGACAAAGATACTGTGAACAATACATATTTTGTTATGAGTGTATTTTAAGTATGTTCTGCTAAAAGTAAATATTAAAAAAGAAACATTGATATATTCTTTTTCATTGTAATAAAAATTTTAAGGCAAAAATCTTAAGGATGATGTAGCTATTAAAGAAAGTCATAAAAATAAGACTACTTCTATCTTTCTGCTCCATCACCATCAGCATGTGGTGTGTGAAGCCTTTTTCCACACACACACACACACACACACACACGTCTTCCAAGGAACAAGAAGGAAACTATGCAAATGCCTTTATTTATTTAACCCCAGTGATGCCATGTGGCCAATCCAGCAGCACACAGGTACTTGAGTATTCCCTTTCTAGATTCTAGTAAAGGAAGGTAAGTGATGAAGGCGTTATAATGGATGCTGTGCTAGTCTGTCTACAAATATCTGTCACTGAAAAGCAACTGAAGTAAACCAAAATGAATATGCTGGAAAATGAACCTCTTCCTCAGAGTGAGTTACGGGTCTCACATGATCCCCAGCTTGTGTTTTAGCAATTTTTCAAAGATGGTGAATAAAATAATAATATTGTTTTTATTTTCACTTTGTTTATAGAAAGCAAAAGCAGGAAAGTATTTTTATTGCAGGATGTACAATGAGTGCTCACTATTATATATGTTTGTAGTTTTCTTTTTAAAAGTAGAATATAATTTTTCTTTAAAATGAGGATAAACTGTAGTGATTACAGTATTTTCCTTTATATTTATACATTTACAAATTACTTATTAAACACTTAAGCTGAATGGCAGATGCTTTTTTTAGGTGCTGGAAATAGAACAGTGAAAAAGACGGACACAGGGGTGCCTGGGTGGCTCAGCCAGTTGAGTGTCCAGGTTCCATTCAGGTCATGATCTCACAGATCCTGGGTTTGAGTCCCGCATTGGGCTCTGTGCTGACAGTTAGCTCAGAGCCTGGAACCTATTTCAGATTCTGTGTCTCCCTTTCTTTCTGACCCTTCCCTGCTCACACTGTATCTCTCTCTTTCTCTCCCCGCCCCCTCTCTCTCAGAAATAAATAAAAAAAAAAAACACTAAATTTTTTTTAAATAAAGAGTAAAATTAAAAAAAAAAAGATGGACACAGTCCTTTCCTAACAAGGCTTACATTTACATAACTGTTTATTATTAAACCTTTAAAATATGTGTAACTAGAATATAAGGAATAGAAACAGTCCATTGTAATTTTAACACTAGAATATTGTAATTTAATATACACAATTCTACATGTTCTAAAATTCTTATATAATTCTTACATAATTACCTATCCTGTAAAAACTCAAAGAAAGTCAAAGTTAAACCTATCAATATTATAAACTTCAAAAGGATTTGTGGACATAAGGATTTTACAGATAATTTTAAAAACTTATTTATTTAAATTGAAGTTAGTTAAAACATAGTGTAGTACTGGTTTCAGAAATGGAACCCAGTGATTCATTCCTTACATATAAAACCCAGTGTGCATCCCAATCAGTGCTCTCCTTTATGCCCATCACCCATTTAGCCCATTCCCCACTCACCTTACCTCCAGCAACACTCAGTTCATTCTCTGTATTTAAGTCTTTTTTGGTTTTCCTCCCTCTCTGTTTTTATCTTATTTTTCCTTCCCCTCCCCTATGTTCTTCTGTTGAGTTTCTTAGATTTCACATATGAATGAAATCATATACGCCTGTGACTGATTTATTTCGCTTAGCATAATACACTAGTTTCATCCATGTTGTTGCAAATGGCAAGATTTAATTATTTTTTATCAAACAGCATTCCATTGTTTAAGTATGTGTGGTTTATTAGCTCAAACCACATACACATACACACACACACACACACACACACACACACACACACACATATCTCACATCTTCTTTATCTATTCATCAGTTGATGGACCTTTGGGCTCTTTCCATACTTTGGTTACTGTCCATAGAACTGCTATAAACAGATAATTTTCAAGATATTTTAGCAAAAGAGACCCAACAGCTTTTGATGACATGAGCCAGCAATATAAAAGTTCATATAACAAACGTAATAGAAATCAGGCTGTTGGGTATAGGAGGAAACAGATTTGGTGAATGAACAACTTATAATAATTTTAAGAGAGAAAATACACTTAGGATTTCTTTCTTTAGCTCTACTTCATGAAAACCACTAGCTTAATTGTGTATCTATTTATTCACAAAATAAGTGATTAAGCTTTTTATATATCATCATAATCTATTGTTTCATAATTTAAACACAAAGTTACTGATACAGTGGCCGTACTTATAAGCATTATATTACTTAGATTGTTCATATAAATCCTGTGTCTCTTTTTGAGCTGAAACTCTTTCACAAAGTTTTTTGTTTGTTTGTTGGTGTTTGTTGGTAGTAGTCAAATGGAAATTCTAATCAGTGTTACAGTGATCCTTTTTGGAGAATTTATCCATGAAATTTAGATTTTGTTTTCTGCTGAGACTTGCTAGAAGCCTGGAAACATTTCTAAAAAGGCCTGTACTTGGAGGAGGACAAGAAAAAGACCTTGCCTAGACATCTAAGAGGTACATGAGAATTCCATTGGAAATATGACAAAGCCAATGGACCAATTTAAGCTCATAACAAAGGCCATATGCAATTATTTTATATTTGTGGTGTAGACACAAATTGAGTTTGGGGGTTTTGTCCAATAGTTGAATCTAATGGAAACATTCAGAAAGCAGTTAGAAAAATGTGTCTAGAGTTCTAAAGAGAGATCTACTTTGAAGTACAGGTAAAAAGTCATTAATATAGCAGTCAAGGTTATCAATGGAGATATGTTCACATAGATAATCAGATTAAAAAAGAAATAAGTTAATGAACTCTGAAGACACCAGTGCTGTTTTGATGACAGGACTGGACCAATTAAATACTTAGTTTTCTAGCAAGTATATATTTTCTTCATTAACATGTCTGTATAGGAACTTGTAGGTGTTAAAAACACTGCCAGTAATCAGTGCCATTACATTGTACAACTTTAGGAGAATCTATTCACACTGTGCCAATTTTTTTTTTAATTTGAGTACTAATATTTAAAAGATGTGCTAAATTAGCTCAAACCATATTATACCCTTTCCCCCCAATAAATCCTACAGTTCAAACAAAGCTGATGTTGCTTCTATGATCATGAGATGTCACTTCATATATGATGTCACATTCCTTTGTTTTCCAGAAATGTTTAAAAGAAAATTTAAAGCTCAATGGATTCCTAAGAATTTGTATTTCATGTTTATGTGAGGTCTGAGTTGAGAGAATGTCCCATTCTTTATATCCTAACAAACAAACTAGAGTTAGCTGTAGCTGTAAGTTTAGCTAACCAATGAGACTGAATATTCATATTAAGATTATATTTGCTTCTGATTGGTTTCAGTTCATTAAAAGCACAGAGTCAGTAACAAAAATTTCCTGGGAATAGCCTAGCTGCATATTTTTACTTCATTTTAATTATCTGTATTCTAGTTGGTCTGAGAGTTGTGGGTTATCGTTAAGCTGATTAATTATCTGTATTCAGGAAAATAGGCACTGTTTTGTCACAAACACAATACTGTCCTTCAGTGACCTAAAACAATAGAAATTAATTTCACATTTTATCAGATTCTAATGTGAGCCAGCAGGGATGCTTCCCTCTCCAGTCACTCAGTTTCCTGGGCTCCCTTCATCTTTTTATTCTTGGGGATTTCACATTCGCTGTAGCAAGAAAGCGGAATGATGGAGAAGGCATTCATTGCTTTTACATGCCTCAAAACAGAAGTGATACATATTATTTCTGCTCTCCATCCACGAACAAAACTAGTCACGTGGTCCCAATTTACACGGTAGGGACTCCGGGGCACATGGAGAGAATATGGAACATTTGTTGAACACTAAGTGTTGCTGCACCATACTACAGGCTAGCTTAGGTTCTTAGGTTCTCCATTTCCTATAAAACATTCCTTTTATTTCACAATATTTGGTTAGTGAACAAGCATAACACTCTCAAACAGACTTAATCTTCACTTTGAAATCCTGCTAGCACAGGTGTATATACTTAAAAAATATCCAACAAATGTTGACTCAATAGCAATTTTCCATAATTTCATTGGTTATTCACCTCAAGTTTCATTTATGCATCTGCTGTGTCATTATCTGAGTTCATTATAACATTAGCTTTCAAATTTAATAGACCATTACATAAGAGAGAAAGGTACTAATTATAGAGGCTTATTTTTGCAACATAGTTCACCTTAGGAATATTATTATATGAATACTTTTATCTTTTGAAATGAGCTCTCTATTAAAAAATGAAGTAAATATGTCAATAAAATGATAAAAGTTTCATATCATGTTTAAGAATAACTCTCCTGTGTCATGACTGTGATAAATAATTAGAAATAGTTGGAATATTTAATCCAACTTGGGTTGGTGAGTATTCATTTGCCAACATTTTTGAGAACTGAAACTTTAGGAAGAACAAATATAATCACATTGGCCAAAATTATCCTTCATATCAATAATATAGATTTCTAACAGTAATACTAGCTAACAAAGGACTAAGTCCAATTTAGAAATCTTTTGACATAAGTAGAAGACATATTATGATTTGTGAGATTCAGGAAAAGAACGGCAACTCTTTGAATGACTCAGGCTAACTTTATAAATTGCTAAAGTGGAAAATATGACATTTCATTTTTTTGATATTATATTTTTTGGAAATATCACAACAAACCAAGAATAGTTAATTAAAGTATATTTTGAGTGCCTTTTCAACTTTAACTTCAAGAGTACTGCTACAGAGCCATCACTACATGTGTGTGTCACATCTTCCTACAGATGGTAAATCAATACATATGGAAAGACTTAAAATATTTCAATTATGAAAAACAAAAGTTATTTATAAAATGGAAATTGTCTGAAATGTATTTTGTTCTTCCTTAATTCAAATATAAATACCTATAATAAACTTAAAAAAAGGCTATTTTAATGCTGTAACATAAGAAGAGACACATTTAATTAAAAACATTACATGCCAAACAATTTACTAGCAAGGTAACATGAAGTATTGCTTAATCACATAATAAGATATGTGGTAAATAGTAGTATTCTCACTTTTTTTTTCAGTGAGAACAGGGTGCAATTTATTTAAGGTCATTCAATTATAAAACTCATAGACAGACTCTATACTCATTCCTGCCTAAAGTCCATGTTATTTTCACTAGAACATGTATAGGATCATCCAAATGAGACATCTGAAAAAAATATTTAACATAAATACCTAGTAAACTTGACTTTATGATAGACAAAAAGGAGAGGAACCAAATCACAGTATTGTTGAAAGGAATCATGCACATATAGAAAAATACATAGATATTTCATTGACCCTATCCTTGAGAAGTTAAAAAGTGTGTCACAAAGAATGCTTACAAAAGAAGTAGGTGATCAAAAAGTTCATGGTCGTAAAATATAATATAAAAGGGGGAAGCAGCTTCAAGAAGATGATCTTGCCAATTACATTAAATTCTGGGAAGGTTGGGAAAGATAAGGACTTGGCCTGGGAAGTCAGTGTTATCACACAATTAGGAAACTACCAATAACTTTATCAGAGCTTGAGGACAAACAACTGTAATCATTTTAAATGGAGAATGATTTAATATATAAAATAGACTTTATACAAACTATGGAAAGACGGGAAGAGAAAAGGACAATAGGCTGCTCTCAGGAAATATCAAAGTGTAAATGTCTCAAGTCTCTGTAACCAGTGATGATTCTAGGTCTCTATAGCATCTAAATGAATGTCTCTCCTGAAAACCTCTAGAATCGAAGAGAAATTCTTGTAGATATTCTGAGCTGTCTGCTTATGATAAATGTGATTTCAATTGCTGGATTGCAAGTGATTCTTTGTGGGTATCCAAAGTCAAGGGAAGTTACTACTGATATTCTCAAACTATCTGTCTGACTCTGCCATCACAAAATATTAATGTTTATTCCACTTCCACTTTCTAATATTTTATTAAATGCTTCTTATTGGCTGAATCTAATGGGCAAGATTTGGGGAAATGTAGTTTCAGCTTTCTCCCCAGAATGCAAAAGAGAATGCTGAAGGAAGCAACAGTGCAGAGTTGACAAAGGCATGCAGCACAGTGACTCTCAGGAGTGCTGAAATCGGAAGCCAGATTGCAAAGAATAAATAAATCCATTTGAAGCAAGGAAGTGCATGCACTACGGGAAAATTACTCTTTTGGGAGGTCTGACAAACATGCAAGATGAAGAGTGAAGGGAAAATTTTCCATGTTACTTCTCACTGGTTTTAGGGGTGGATAATAAGAATAATGAGGGGGAAAAGGACAAAATACACATTTATCAGCAGATGAACAAGGTGTGATATATATTATGTATATACAACAGAACCTTCCTCAGTCATAAACATAATGAAATTTTGCTATTTGTAACAGAGACAGACCTAGAGAATATTATGCTAAGTGAAGTAAGTCAGACAATGAAAGACAAGTACCATATTATTTCAATTATAATTGGAATCTAAGAAACAAAATAAATGAACAAACAAACAGATTCTTAAAAAGACAGAACAGACTGGCGGTTGCCAGAGGGGAGGGAGGTAGAGAGATGGGTGAAATAGGTGAAGAGGATTAAAAGGTACAAATGTCCAGTTATAAAACAAGTAAGTTACAGAGACAAAAATTATAGTGTAGGGAATATGGTCAATCATACTGTAATAATGATGCACAGTGACAGATGGTGACTATGCTTATTAATGGTAAGCACTGAGTAATGTGTAGAGTTGTCAAATACCTATGTTGTACAACTGAAAGCAATACAACAATGTATTTATTATACTTCAATAAAATTTTTAAAAGGGTAAAATATAATAAAATGACAACTGAAAAGTCCATGTTTGACAAAAAGGTAAAAATAAGAAAAGCAAAATTAGAAATGGAAATTTCATTTTATAAATTCTAAAATGGAACTAATTTTTCCCATAAAATTAACAGAAAACTAGTTTATTCTGGACAATCTTTTGATATTGCTAATTTAAAATGATGCTTATGTAGGGCGATATATTTTCCCTAGCCTCTTTTGTACCTCTAAAATTTCACAACAAATATGAAGTGTAGGAAACAACAAGGGTAAGATGTGAGAATTTTCTAATATCTCATCAGTGCCAGACAATGTACAGTACATATATACATCCAGTGACTCTTAAAATTAAATAGCAATATAATCTTAAATCATGGAAAGAAAAATATTATAATGAAGTTTTCTATTGATTGAAAATATGCCCATTTGGTGCACTATACTTGCAGAGTTTCGATTTACTAAGTAACATGCATTATAGACACCTATCTCCACTGGGACCCTATTATTCACTAGGAAAACTAAGATTAAAAAAAATGGAACTGTGATATAAACACAATGTGCAGCAAACACTGTGTAGCAATCTGAAATGTCTGTGCCTTTTAATGTGTATTTGGACAAAGCACTATGGGTGGCGGTGAAGGAAAAAGGAATTTAGGAGTTTCTGAAGAAAGTTGCACGATTTGAAATCTCTCAAGATCTCTAATGTAGTGAAGTGTTTTAATTCATTAAAAAGAGACTGGTCATCTTGAATACCGTGATTACTAGCATTATGCATCCCTTAGACTGATGTAAAGTAATACCTACAGACACATTAAATAGCCACTTATAAAAAGACATTTATTATGCAACACTAAATAAAAAGTGAAAGTGGTTAGATGTTGTTGAAAGGACAATTTCAGTTCCATATAAATATACTCTTCTGGGGGCACGAGGGTGGCTCAGTCGGTTGAGCATCTGACTTCGGGTCAGGTCATGATCTCACAGTTCATGGGTTCGAGCCCTGCGTCGGGCTCTGTGCTGACATCTAGCTCAGAGCCTGGAGGCTGTTTCAGATTCTGTACCTCCTGCTCTCTGACCCTCCCCTGCTCATGCTGTCTCTCTCTCTCTCTCTTTCTCTCTCTCTCTCTCTCAGAAATAAATAAAACATAAAAAAGAAATTTTTCAAATAAAAAAATATATACTCTTCTGAAAGCTAGAGACTTTTGTATTTGAGAAAAATAATAATACATAGGATTGATAACTGTCAAAACAGTATTTCTTAAAATGTTTGGTGAAGATTTCGTTTAACCCATGCTCCACTGAATATAGTCCAACGACAGAGTAATATACATAGTCAGCCATATATTAAGTATGTCACATACATATATATGTTACACATACTGACTGTGTGTTGTACAGGCACATACACATGGTTATATTACATATTATATATGTATAACTATGTTGTGGACAATAAACTGGATACACATATATGAACACATACACACACACACACACACACACACACACATTTGGTACAGCATGGACACTAGTCTTCAAAGTAGATATGGCCATAACCACCTTATGGTAATAGTAGAAGGTTTTAATTGAATATCAGTCCTAATTTTATGAGCAAATATATTTTTGAAATCTTCCTCTACATACACTGTCTTAGGGATTTATAAATAACATTAGAATATTAAGGCTCTGGGATGACCTAAATTTATGAAATATGTTTAATTATGTTTACTTATGTATTTCCTAAAAGTATTTGATTTGACAACTTATTCTTTTTTTAAAAATCTATGCTCTATAAAACATGTTTGGGGAATTAATCAATAGTGGTGTTTCCATAAGATGATAATGTTGTTCTTAGCTTCAGTGATCTATGTTTTGTAATCGGTCAGCAGAATTGGGACAGACATCACCTGAAATTTCGTTTGGATATAAAAGTTGATGACATTCTATATTCAAACTAATTTGAAAAAAATTTGAAATTTATTATCAAAGGAGGAAAGGAGAAGGAGGCATAGAAGAAGTTAGTAGTTAGATATCAATAACAGAGTCATTTATTTTATTACATTTATTATAATTCACTCCCTGTTGTTTGATTGATGACTGACACGTACTATGTCTCATTTAATTGAGGATGCATTTAAGTATAAATGTTAGAACCATATGCCTGTGCAACCATCTATAATGAAAATGAGAAGACTTGGAAGAACATAAGTATTCAATTCCCCTAGATAGCTGAGGAGAGCCAGTAGAAGATACCTGTGACGTTCAAGGCATTTGCTTAAATACTTTAGTGATACTGCTGACTTTAACTTGTCTCATGTGTTAGAAAATCTCACCAGCCTTGCCTGTATTGTTTATCCATATGTGAAAAGTTCAGGGCACCAAAACTCCATGTACCCAATCACTAGAAAACTTTATTTTAGTATTTTTATTTCTAAGATTTTGCTGGCTGGTGGACAGTCTTATGCTAGAACTTTATCAGTAACCACAGTTGCCAGAGAGGGCTGCCCTTCATTTAGAATTTTGAGAGTAGAAGTGATTTGAATCATATAGGTGGATTTACTTTTGGACTATTCTTGAGGGGCATTAATTTAAAAATTTTGAATAATATGTGGATTCTGAAGGCAGCACAGTGTCCCACAATGTGGTAAGCAGATGGAGTAACTGGCAAGAAGGTAGTACACTTGGAAACAAGACTGATGTGATTTGTTTAAGGGCAGGAGCTCAAGAAGACCCAGTTAGCCCCAAATGCACACAGTACAAATAAAAATGAGAAGACATCTGTCGAAAATTAATAAATTAGTCCAGAGGGACAATAAAACCATTAACTTTGGAGGATAAAATCTTGAACCAAGAATTTGTATTTTGCTATATCTGCTTTAGCATTAACTTGAGCCTGATGTGGTCAGAGACAGGTGAGATCTGAATTGCAAACATTGTTACCTAAGAGTAAGGGATTCCCAAAGTTCACTACCACAACAAAGGGCAGCCTTGAGTAAGCCGGTGTTTGTTTTTTGTTTTGTTTTGGTGAATGTCAGAGAAAATGACTAGACTATTGACAATGGCTCAGGAGTCTGTGAAGATGTATGATGTGGGTCAATTGTTGGCCAGGCCATCCTCCAATGCCATTGTGACTGCCTGGAGTTTGGCGTATTGTGCTTGGTAAGGGGTTTTATCATTTACCAGGATGTTCTAGTTTAGGGATGACAAGCAGCAGTTCTCTAGTGAGCTCTATAATGTGTGATTGTGCTACTTCTGCTCTTTAAGTATTAGAATCCCATTGACTATTCACTCAGTTGACCCTGATAGGCTTCTCAGGTAGCCAAGGTGTCTAGGAGACAGGTGATTTCCTCCAGCACAGTGGTACCTGGCAAAGGGCTGAGGGCCGGAGAGACCATCTCCTTGGGTAGGTAGAGTATGCCAAAGAACCCAGATTTGACTACCACATCGCTGCAATCTCCAGTTCAGCAAGGAGGCCTCAGTGGCTGTGCTGACCTTGTGGGAGTGCTGTTACCACAAGCACAGCGAGGTGAACTCAAGAGTGTCACAGGTTTGAGTTGTGTGAAAGCCTTAGTTGCTAAGAGGGTCTTGTATGCAAATTGTATGCAAATATCATGTAATACAGGACTAAATCAATTAACCTTTTTTCACACAAAGTAACTTGCTGCCCTTAAGAGCTGTTCAGAGACTCCAAGTAGAACAGGTAGTCACGCGACTTTCCTCAATAAAGGAGTTTCTGGGAGGTACTAAAGGATGTGTCTGCAGTATGGTCATCTGTACTAACTCTTTGGTCCTCTGTCATAAACGGCACCATATAAAGTGGGATGATGTGCGGGTGACCACATAAACAGATTTTGGTAGTATACGTAAATGGGAAAGAGACTTAACTGGTGTTGGGCCTACTGGACAGTGGTTAGAGTTAATACTGTTAGGAGCCGTCTTGTAACTACATTAGGAATAGAATAGCTCTCATTGAATAATATGATGCTTAAGAATCTTAATGAGATGGCAAGCCCCTGAATCTTATGGAGGGCAATAGCTCACCCTACTCCTGTGAATGCAGTGATGAATGTCTATCTGTTCTCTGTGAGGGTACCTAGTGAATCTGCAGAAGCATGCCATTAATGTAGTGTCCTAGTGCCTGGAAAGAGCTCACTGTCTCTACCTCACTTTCCTTTTCTTTTTCTTTGAGTCTTTCTACTCACTTTGCCATAATGAACCTTCTGGGGGCTCACATATCACACAGGATGTAACAGTCTTTTCCCTGAGTACTCTATAGATAGGAGACCAGTACTTGGCTAAAACAAACAGCCTGTCAGTTACAAAGTATGTGTCTTTTCCTTGAGCCCAGCATCAGCCATTGACATACAGTGCATTCAGAGTCACACAGATTGGCCTGGCCTGAGATGCATGACCCAGGGATGCTTTAAGGAGAGCCCCAATCCTATGCCGATGTCCTTAAACCCCAATATCAAAACGATCAATAGAAGTCAAAACATTTTAAAAGAAGCTCACCAGGGCTCAACAAATGCAGCACAGGGCAGCACAACTCAAAATGCAAGCTTGTTGGCAAGCTGCAGAGTCATCCCACACATATGTGCAGAGCAAACCAGAAGCCAAAGAAAAAAGATCTCAGAGGACTGGTGGCCATAGCTTAGAGCATGCCAGTTCAATATTTCTGAGTATGCCAATCGTTTGTTTTATTGGGTGTTTTTTGGTCACTGCATGGAAGTAGAATGGACTGACACCTGAAATTGGGTTCACTATCAAAATTGATGGGATTCTTCACACCAACAAAAACTTGAAGGAAGTTAATTATTCACAAGAGGGATGTGTGGAGAGAGCAGAGGTATAAGCAGGTTCAGTCTCACTTGGACAAACTAGAGGGAATGAGATGGGCCTTCACAGTGAGAAGAGGGTTGGACTGGGGACAAGTTCCAGTGCATGGGAGGTTTAAATTTCCAATCAGTGCCCAATTAGAAGACACACACATGCAAGTACTTTCTTATCAGCCTATCTAAAGGTGGTACCAAAGGAAAAGGGAAGGTGAGAGTTTTTAAAAGTCTGTGGTTAAACATTACCAAGGGAGTCAGATTCTTTATTACAATATTCTAAGTCTAAGAAACTATAATTAGGAATACAATACTGTTACAACTACTTATAATTATATTAGCAACGGTAATGATATCTGTTGTGTGATGTCTAGTGCATATATGGCAGGCAATATGCCAAACATTTTACTACATATTTTTCTTTAATTGTCACAATCTTAACAAAAAGCTAGTATCATTATTCCCATATTTGAGGAAGATGAGGATCAGAAAGATTATTTAGAGACCACCAATTATACTCAAGGCTTTAAAACTCAACAATTATCAACAATCATATATTTTACTTTCTAAAATCCCCCTCTTTCTCAAATGAGATACACAGAGATTTTAGAATATTATATTTCAATTGCTTAATATCTTTCTGGTTTGACATTTTGTGGAAAAGCTGAAATCTTATCAATTATTCCTTTGTTCATTTAAAATTTCTCATAATTTATAGCTGTGTTCATGCAGAAGATTTTAATGTAAGTATGGGAATAATTGGTTAGAAAATCTATATATGTTACATATAAAATATACATATGTATATACGCAATATGTAATATGTATATATGTTGTACATATACAATATTTAATATGTTAATTAAGTTTTATTTCATTTTTTCAGATATCCTAAATAAAATATGAATATTTGGGTATATTCAACACTAATGTACTTACCATTCATATGACTACTTTTTCATTACCATTACTAGCAGTCCTTTTAGGAGATGTAAGTTAGTGAGGTATGCTGCACAAAATACGAATAATTATGCATTTACATTTTCTTTCTGAGGACATTTTATTTCCTACTTATGGTTAGGAAACATATCTTATTTGCAAAAACTGACTAACTTATTTCTCAGGATAAAATCCAGGCTTTTTATCTGCATATCCCACTGAGAATGATTAGAACCCGGCATATTTCTCATCACCTTTGTTTTCTTTTTTTTTTTGGCATTTGAATGTAAGTATGCTAATAAGGACAATATAGAATTTATTTGCATCTGACTTTTGCATTAACTTTTTCTTGGTGTCAAGCATGCAGAAGCTAATGAATATTAATTTAAAATAAATATGCTGTAAGAAAGCTATGAACTGCTTTTTATTATGTAACATGCTAAGGTCTTTGCCATTGATCAGAGAGACTTGGCTCATTATTCTATCTACACATAGATCACAGTAATGGCCCAGGAAGTCACAGAAAAATAAAAATTTGCATAGCTTGCTTTATATTAGTCTTCTCCCTGCTGCTGAAAAGTAGTAAACTAAAGGTGTAGTGATTTTAGGCCAATAGAATAAATTCAGATTCTTAAACTGGTTTTATACAGTGTGCATGGGCAGTACATTGTCTTAATACTGAAAACATAAATGGTCCATGTTATATACATTCACACAACAGTGATTTTAAAACTGATAAGAATGACTCTTATCCATCCTGCATTTCACATTGCAGGATAATATTTAAGCTAGCAAATGCATAGGTCTTGAGCATTAAGATAAGTTTAGGCTGATTATGCACCTTAATAATTAACAATAAATGTTTTTATTAAAAGTACATTTTGTTAAGTATATATTAAATATTATGTTGAATTTCAGTATATATTTAAAGACTAATTCATAATAGTGATCTGAAAGACAAGCAATATGAGATTATTAGAAATCTGCAAGAAAGGTAAAGAGATAAACATTACCCTGTGGATTAATGGTAAATTCAAGAATGAATCCATGGTCATTAGCCTATGGAAGCAAAACTTTTTTTTCTCCCTTACCTTTCCTTTCATACAGTCAGTCACGTGTATTGTTCAGACACAACTATATGTACTGAAAACATCAGTTTGAAACTGAAACTACTAACACTAACATAGATTCAACATTACACAAAATGAATATAATCTCTGGTATATTATTTTCACTACTAATATGTTTGCTTATTAATGAATAAGAAGTCTGTTATTCAGAACACAATTTATCTTGCTTGTGCCTAATATTCAAGTTACTTTACAAATATTACAAATGCTGTATAAATGCTACTCAGGGTTTGGGTTAAATACAGATTTTACAGTTTAATATGTGTCATCTTTCAGAAAGAAAATGTGGTGCATTCATATATTGTTAAACAGTGGAAAATCACTTAAATCGATAAATCAGACCAATCAGTAAAACTATTGCAACTCTCAGCAAAAAAGGATTTCTCTTGGTGTTGCTGTTTATCTTGTACAATTTTCTTTCTATTAATTACAACCTTTTCTTCCACATGTGTTCTTCCCCAGAGAAGAGGCAAACAAATGTTGGTGCATCTGGGCTGGATGCTAACTTTTGTTTCTCTAGAATGGAGTTGTCTCTTACATTGAGGGCAGAATCCTTCCATTCTTTTGAGACTAATGTAAAAACTCCCGTGGGCCAAAAGGTGAGGGGCTTGCAAATGAGGAAATACCAACATTGTTTGATCTCAAACTCCATTCTGGTAAAAGGTCAGGGGTTGAGCAACCTAGCTCCTCCTGGCTCCAGCAAGCCCCTGAGATGTAAATCTTTAATAAACGTTGTGATTAGAATGGTCAAACATGTTCTTCAAGCAACTGTTAAGCAACCCCCACCTCTAATGCAAAATTCTCGCTTCTGTACACGGGCTTTGCCCCCTCCCTATATAAACCCTGAGCTATGGCTCAGTGGGCTCTCTTGCGAGGACTTTTTGGGTGCTTGGGAGGCGCCATCCGGTCGGACTAAAATAAACCTAAAGAACCAACTCCTTTTGTTTTGTGGGCTTTGTTCTCCGTGATTCTCCTATGGAAAGGGAGGTCTAACACTAAAAGAGTCACTTGGCAAACTACCTTCAACTCACTAGCTCAAGGCTAGGTGGTCTTAGGATCACTCAATAACTGTTACTTTTGAAATCTGAGGCTACTCATTATTTGCATCTGGCTAGATGCTAGAATATTTTAATTGTTTTGATTCTTTTTTGAAAAAAACATATGTTTATTTTTGATAAAGATTGAGCACCAGCAGGAAGGTGTAGAACGAGGAGGGCAGAGGATCCCAAGTGGGCTCTGCGCTGACAGCACAAAGTGGAGCTGGAACGCAACCATGAGATCATGACTTGAGCCTAAGTCAGACCCTTAACCAACAGAGCCACCCAGGTGCCCCTGTTTTGATTCCTAATAAAGTGAATTACTCAAATAATATTTTTAGATTCTTGAGGCTGTTAAAATAAATATTGTCATACATAGGAGATCTCTTACATAAACTGTGCTATGGAATTGATAACCATTTATGTATAAATGTTAACATGCAGAAGCATAAATGGTTTGTATATGATTGAAATATACAACACTATAAACAGCACAAAAGTACATCAATTCTCCATTCATGATTATTAGGGTGTAAGGCCACAAGTCTAAACGTCTAAACCAAACTGACTCCATGACAGGCTTTAAGTTTCCCCTCTAAACTAGAAGGCCTGAGTTTCGGCTTCCCGGAAACTATCAGGTAGTTACACATTGCCCAAGGCAGGAGTAACCACNTGGGCTGGTGAAGTCTGTGAGCCCGAGCTTAAGCCCGTAATAAAGCCCTTTGCCTTTGCATGCGTGACTCGGTCTCCCTGGTGGTCTCTGGTCGGTGAGGATACTGTGATCTGGGTATAACAAGGGAAGAGGGAGTTGAATGGATTTTCATGAAACAAATATTTAAGAATGTGATCTAATATTTGTAAAGTCTGTTTTCTAAAGTGGTTGTGTGGTTTAACATAGTTTTATACTTCCACCAGAGTGTATAAGAGTCTACTTCCTTTACATTAACAGTGGGTAAGGACAGATTATTTTTATTTGGCTAACATATATACAATTTTAGCCTATAATATACTCATTTAGGTATTTAGTAACAATTCACTGTGTAGTTCATGTGATTTTTTTGGCTAAGGCATATTGCCTAGATTTCTTTCCAGCAAGCATTTAAATCTGAATTAAAGTGAATAATACTCTATTTTCAATATGAGGGGAAATCAACTTAGTAACCTTTTATAGCTAATTAACAGCTATCCATACCCCCAAGCTGTGAATTGTGCTTTTAAATTTACTTATGCAGCATGGTTTTTGAAGATTCCTCTTCCCTTCCCCAGATAAAGAGATGCCTTCCTTCCTTTTTTTCAAACACAAGTAAATTCTTACATTCTTTGTGAAGCTATTCCTGATTTACCCTTGGTCACTATAATTGCTTTTCAGAATTGGATTTTTCTCTTTCTTTGGTATCTATAAAATATGTCCATACCATCATTTTCCCATTTGAGACACTGATTTATAATTATTGTTGATAATCATGTTTCCCCCAGAATATGATTTTTGTATTCCTTTTAATACTGCCACACATAAAGCCAGACAACTGAGAACAGAATATAAAATAAGGAGTGGAACTTTGTTAGAAAACATTAATTTTTAGAACTGAAATTATAGTTTTTTTTTTATAAGACTGAACACATTTAAGCTTAATAATTTTATCACTTTTTTCCTGGCTATGAATTTCAAAAATACAGAAATACACAATATTTTTAAAAAAATCAATGAAATCATCTGAAATGGCACAACTAGAAATGAACACAATTAACATTAATGTATTTTTCAGAGGCTCAACATGTATTTTATGTTAACCATTAACCATTTCTCTTTTTAGCTTTTCTGGTAATTATCACCATAACTTTACATTGAATATTTGTGAGTCTTGCCCTCAAGTTATAAAACATAGATGCATTCTATCAACTCTGTATTACAAGTGAGCTGTTCAGTGAGTTTATGTCTCCAGATGAACCTGCTTCTTCATTTCTCATTTTGTGTTATTTTATTTTTCTGTTCTAAGAGTTCCCCTTAAGTATATATTTAAACACCTCCATCTTGAATCATTATCTTTAAACAGATATGTTGACTCCACACTACTATAAAAGAAGGAAATAATCATCATCTCTACAGAAGACGATATCTCCCACTTTACCACCCAGATGTAAGACAGATATATCCATTTCATGATGTCTTATTTTAGAAAATTAACTATCTCCTCTGTAAGTATGTTTAGTGTGGAAGTATAAATGCTGATGATATAAATTATGGTCTAAATAGCATCCCCAATCATATAAGAATTGAAATACACCTTTCTACTGAATAGAGAAATGTGATTATATCAATAAAACAGTATATAATTTCATATAACTGTATCTATGAAATCTGAAAGAGACCCACTACAGGCATGAAGAGCAAATGGGTATGCTTTTTTAAGACACCTGGGAAAACTCCATATTGTGTCATGACTTTGCTCCATATTTTCAATTTTTTCTATGGTTTGGTTATATCTCTTAGAGATTTTTTAATGCCTTTGTATTGGACAAAATTTAAAAATATATTTTTAATTATAGTATTAAGGTTTTTCATTCCTTTTATCATAAAACCTGTTGGAGTTATCTTGCATATGCTAATTTGAGACAATTACAACAAAGATCCATTGCTTCCCTTTTTGCTGTGCTTTGGTTTCCGTTGTCTTTTAGTTGTGACTTGCTATTTTCTGAATCACAGTTATTGATTATTCCTTTATTTTAATATCATTTTGGTATTGTATACATTTCACTAATATTAATTTCAGAAAGGACTGGTGAGAGTAAAACTTACCTCAGTCTACAAATCTTAAAAAAATATATTTATTCTGCATTCAATTTTGATTAATATCTAGCAAAGTATGTAAGTCTAGATTCAAATGTATTTGGGACTCAGAACCTTGAAATATAGATCAAACGGCTCCTCAAGACTCAGACTGTTGAAGACAAATCTGGAGCCAAAATGATTCTATTCTGATTCTCTATCTGGAAGTTTTTCCAGACATTTTTGTTTACCCTTTGATATTACGTAATTTCACTACAATCTATAGCTCTCTCTTCTATTTTCTTTAATTCATTCTCCTTGGCACTATTTTTTATGATTCAAGGATTCATTAAGTCATACGTGCAAAACACACTGCTAACTGCATTAGCAAAAGACCAGAGTAAAAACACTCCACAATTCGGCAACTGTCAATTGAAAAAATTTAGTGCTAGTGATTGAAAGGCCCAACCTTGCATTCTTGACAGCAGTTAAGCTGTTCAGAACTTCATTAGCAGAAGCACAGACTTATAGAACCTCACAGACCCAAAGGAATAGGGATAGGCCGAGCAGCAAGAAATATGTGTCCGGGGGGTGAGGCAAAGAGGAGGGTCAGCACTAGTCAAGTACAGTGTTGGCGATCTGGCAAGAGAGTGATGCTAAGAAAGTTCATAGTTTAGGAATACCTACAAGATTTCAAGCACTGTAAAGCTGCAATACATGATTTTTACACCTAGTTACCAGAAAACTAAGAAAAGCGATTAGCTTTGAAAAAAGTAACAAGGAAACAGGAATGCACTTTACTAATCTACAAAAATATGTTTAATGCATCATCAGAACTATTTCATAATACAAGGAGGCATATTGCTCATTAATAAGGGTTTCTATAAGAAAAACGCTAAGTTAGCAACTATGTGAAAAAACAGTTTAAAGATGAATTAAATGTCCAATTTCAGGAGGGATGGCAGGTCTAAGAAAAAGGAAAAACTTGAAGCATGCAGTGATAAGACCAACCTTTCTTCATCATTTACTGCACTTGACAGAAATTAACCTTTTAAAATTTTACCCATGACACTTTTACTTCGTTTAATTATGATATGTACAACACAATATAAATTAACCTCCATATTTGGTCACAATACTGTCTTCATTCTTCCATCACGACAGGACATGGACTGCACATACACCGCCTCCCTGCCCCTGGGTCCACCCAGGGCTAGAGCAGCTACTTCATCAGAGACACAGAGGAGTAAGAGGGTTGTCCAAAATTTCAGCAAAAGTGAAAACACAGTTTTGTTTTGATGTCACTCAATCAAAAGATTGACCCAAATAGTTGAGTCCTTACACTCTTTCCATTATGACTTACAGTACAGTCTTAGGGAATGAACACTGCTTGATTAATTAAGGGTAGTTAGATGGCAACATTTCTTGAAGGAAGCTGTGCTTTTTTAGCAAAATCTAGTTAGAAAGTGTCTGCATTTCCAAACTTGACACATTGCCATCTTTTCTTAAATGCAAAGGTCTTTAACAGTTTAGTGCTGGGTGTTCTCAGTACAACAATGTGACTTGGTTCACAAGGTATTTTGGCAACTCTTAACCTGAGCAATAGGGGCTTTTGAAAAATAAGGCTTTAAAAAAACTTACCATTTTAGGGCTAAATTTAATATAATGTGAAAGTTTGAAAGACTTATACTTTAAACAAATAAAAGCTAAAAATTATGGATTGGTTCAAAATGGTTTTAGGGAAAAACTAATCTGTAACAAAAACTTGGCATTGAGTGGAAGGCTTCATCACTTTTGAGCAAAATATATAAAGCTGCCAAGGGGGACAGGGCAGGAGAGGGACCCAGACATCTACAACAGCAGGCATTTTCTCCTTCTCTTCTTAACTGGGAGGGGGGAGGGCAAAGAACTGCTGAAGAGCTTCACTGAACACTGTCGTGAGGCCTTGCTGGGTGAGACTGGAGCACTCCAGGTCTTTAACAGCACGATCTCCTTAGCCATGGCCAAAACCTGAAGGTAGATGATGGGAGTCAGCTTCTTCTCTTTCAGTTTCTCAATCATGCCTCTGTCATCTGTGTGATCTAGTTTAGTCCCTACCTGCCCTGGGGTGTCGGGACAGTGGTGTTTCACTTTAGGGTACCACCTTGCTAGAACATTTTCAAATGATGCAGAACTCACAAGAGAAATACATCTGTTTGAGTATAGGATAAGGGATGCAAGCTCTCATCATCTTAATGTCCAGCTGCATCCCCTAAGCCAAGATTCAGCGGTTTTCCATCTATCATAACATTGACAGACTAGTTTACAAAGGCAGTAGGGATATATTTATTCTCCAGGAAATGCACTGGTTGTGTAACTGATCAGTAGGCAAGTTCTACCTCCATCTCATCTCCCACCACCACACACATGATGGCTGGCATCTTGGGGGCGGCATATGGGTGCTAAGGCAAGAAATTGAGGGTCTGGGCACACCACCTGACCCTCCAACCAATGAGAAGCTGGAGTCCAGCAGTGGCCACCACCCAAAGCTGGGGAAAACTGCAGAGAAACAGGAAATGAGCTTTTTTTTTTTTTTTAATCTAAAGGCTCAAGTTATTCTTTAACCACTGGTTGATCTGACATTTATAAAACACCTTTGATGTGTAAAGAATGTCCTAGGTTGTGGGATTCTTGCTACTGAAGATAGCAGATTAATATACTTATCATTATAGAGGTGGCAGTCTATCAAGAAATATAAAAACATAAAAATATAACAAATGCATTATTTAGTATTGTTACAGAACCAGGCTGGATCACTGGCGGAAAAACCAAGTGGTACTCAGAGATCGTGGTGGATTGGAGTTTTATTTTACACCAGCGGGCTCAGAGGAGATCCTTCTCCAGAGATCTGAGCTCGGAGTGCAAGCATGAGGGACAATTTATTGTGTTACTTCCACATTCTGCATTAGTAGTAATTTGGCTTGCACAGCAAGTATGGCAAGGAGGAAGAGTCTCTAAGCTAGAGACTAGAACTTTTGTTAGTCCTGATGGCCATCTTATGCTGCATAACTTTACTTATTTTCCCAATAGTATGTTAACAGTTAAAATAACTACCTAGGAAAGAAGTTAAGCAGCATCATGGCATTTGTGGAGGTAAACAAAGGATGAGGTTCTCTATTAAATCCAGTAGTTCGGGTAGATCTCACTGAGAAGGTAACATTTGTGCAGACATGGAAGCAGCAAGTGTTAATTATGTGAACACCTATGAGAAGAACAGTATGGACCCACACAAGTGTCGATTCAAACAAAAGGAGTCAGAGGATCCTTAGCTCACATGAATATAACAAGGCCAGCGGCCAGAGGGCCTGAGGCAAGGAGGAGAGTTGTAGGTGAGGAGGTCAGAGAGATGATGGGCTGTGCCAATCGGTTAGGGCCCTCAGGTTGCTCAAAGAATGTGGCCTCTAGTTCAAGCGAAGCAGTAACTGGTGAGGTTTAGATAGAGAAACAACATGATCTGACTTGAAAAGTCTTGCACTGACACTCTGTTGAGAGCTGACTTTAGGGACTCAGCAAGTGAAGCAGGGGACCTTATTACTGCAATTCTCCAGACAGAGGTGGGTATTCAGATCAGGACTTCAGCAGTGCTGAGGGTCAGAAGCAACTGGATCCTGCTCATCTGTATCATGTTCTGACACCACCAAGGTCCCCTTATCTTAGAAAGGATGGACACTTTGGAAAACACGGGCCCCATCTTCTATGAATCTTCTTCAGCATCATTTTTGACCTGAAGTTTCCATCTATTTTGGTTTAAATGTTAAAATGATATCATGTACTCCCTCTCTTACAATAACTCAGTCTCTCCTCTACAGAGGACATTTTTTTCTTGTTTTCTTTTTTTTAGTCTTTTCAGTATTACTCCATAGCTCTAAGTTACAATCACATCAATGTTTCTCTGGGTAAATGGGAAGACACACACATGTTCTAGGCTCTGGCCTTATGAAAAATAATTCCAGCAATAATTTTTTTAAAGACTGCACCTTTTAGAGCCATCTTAAAAGGAGGTACAGAACTTTCTCATACAGCCTCTTCTCCCCGAGATACACGGCCTCTTCTATTATCAACATCACTCACTAGAATGGGCTAGTTTTTTACTAAGGATAAACCTACATTGTTATATCATAATCACCTGAAGTCCCCATTAGAATTCACTCTTAGCATTGTGCATTGTATGGGTTTGGGCACATATATAATTACAGATATCTATTTTACATTATCCTACAGAATTTTCACTGTTCTAAAAATCCTCTATGCTTGGGGTGCCTGGGTGGCTCAGTCGGTTGGGCATCCAACTTCAGCTCAGGTCATGATCTCACGGTTTGTGGGTTTGAGCCCAGGTTGGACTCTGTGCTGACAGCTCAGAGCCTGGAGCCCGCTTCAAATTCTGTATCTCCCCCTCTCTCTCTGACCCTCCCCTGCTCACACTGTCTCTCTCTCAGAAATAAATAAAACATTTAAAAATATTATTAAAAAATCCTCTATTCTTTGCCTATTTGTCTCGATACCTTCTCCAGAAGAATGGGTAAATCTTTTGTTATATACTCCCACATTTTCAAAAACACTAACAATTTTGTCTCCCCTCAAAACTGAGAGTTACTTTACATTTCATTGTCCACACTTTAGTTATAAATATTGTATAATAGTTTTTTAATTATTAGGAAAACATAGATACCATTAAAGTGACCTTGGTGGTGTTTAGCTGGGTGGTACCGAGAGATGTATGAAACAGTGATGTATTAGAAATGGTGTTCATTTCATTTCTCTTACCATAAAACAGCCGCATAGAACTGTGCTAACCCATGCTAAGGGCTTGCTTAGTCACAAATGACACGACCCGTCCTCTTTAAATAGATACAGTTCACAAGATTCACTGTTTATAGATAAGAAAAAACAATTAACTGAATATCCTTTCCTAATTTTATATATTAAAGCATTAAGGAATATAAGGGGAAATATGTAGAAGATGATATATATGTTAATTGATTGCAAAATGTAAATTTTTCTATAATTCAATAATAAAGATATGAATTAATTCCTTAAATTTTCATTTCGTTCTCAATTTTACTTCAATTGACTGAAAATCGTTAGCACTATTTCAGTGTGAGCTCTCTTATAATATAGCTACATTACATAGAGTAATTTTTAGACAGATTTTAAGAGAGAAAATTTAATTAAATTTTCAAAGCACAATCTGTATCAGGTTTTTGATGATGTGGCACTTAAAACACAATATGTGTTTTATTAAGTAAAACTTAACAATCCATTTGTACACTTAATCATTAAAGAAAGCATTATCTCAATTATTGAGGCAAAACAGCAGAAAGGCAGTCAAAGCTAGAAAGATTTAAAAGTAATATTTCCAGTTATATTAACAATCTGGTGTCTCCTATTTACCACAATTATTTCATCAGTCCTTCTTTTATTTATTAATGCACTGAACTTCTACTGGTGCCTACAGTGCTTGGTATTAAAAAGAGATACTAGGGGCCCCTGGGTGGCTCAGTCAGTTGGACATCCGACTTTGGCTCAGGTTATGATCTCAAGGTTCATTGGTTTGAGCCCTGCGTCGGGCTCTGTGCTGACAGCTAGTTCAGAACCTAGAGTCTGCTTCGAATTCTGTGTCTTCCTCTCTCTCTGATCCTCCCCTGCTCACTTGTTTGCTCTCTCTCTCTCTTAGAAATAAATTTAAAAAAAACACATTTAAAAAATTAAATAAAAAATAAAAAATAAAAAGAGATACTATAGGAAGCCTGGATGGTGTGGTCAGTTAAGCATCCAGCTCTTGATTTCAGCTCAGGTCATGATCTCAAGATTGTAAGATGGAGTCCCACATCAGCTCCATGCTGAATGCTTGGAGCCTGCTTGGGGATCCTCTTCCCTCTCTCTCTCTGTCCCCTCTCTATCTCAAAAATGAATAGGTAATTAAAAAAAAAAAAGATGCTCCAAGACAACTCACAGACAACTTCCTCAAGATGCTCATACCTCCATGTTTCCTCCCAGAAGTGACATGGCTCTCTGTGTTGGAAAATAAGTAGGAAGTGTAGGTTAGCAGTCAGCTTTCTAGCCAGAACAAAACATCTGGCCAAGTCTTGTCTGCTTTGGTAAGGCAGCAGAATTCATACACTGCAAGCTCTGTGTGCCTATCATCTGTAGCTCTCTGATCTCTCAACTCTTCAAACTTAGCACTTCATCCTTTGTACTTTTCATATTTTCAACAACCCCCTGCATGTGTCCTCTCTCCAGCCTGCATTTCTGTCTTCTAAGCTAATCTCTGCATAGATGAAAGAACTATATTTTTTTCCTACATAACACACTCAAGATAAATCATGCCACTATTGTACTTTTAAAAAAATCCCTGACTTCCCACATCTTGTAAATAAAACCCCAAGACCTTATGTTGGCACTTAAAGTATGTCCATCCCTTTGAACTCACGATGCTGTCTCATCCCTAATTCCCACTCTCTTAAACTCATGCAAATGACCACTATGGATAGCCATCATTGCCAGCCCAGGCCACACTCGTGCAAGTCTGCAAATGCTTGTTTCCTGAATACAGAATCCCTTCCTCTCACTTTCCCCCATCTTTCACCCTGTCATCTTCTCCTAATGCCTATTTGCTCTACAAGATTCATTTGAAAAATCATCTCCTAGGTGGATTTGAAATCCATCTCCCATGGCACTTACCATCCCCCTAAATGTTAAGACTTAATTAACTATGCCCTTTTCTTTTCAGTCCTGGAAACATTTTGCTCATATTCATTCTTTTCAATGTTTCAAATGCCAAATCATATATCCGAGGCACCAGCTTGGAGAACTATACAAAATAAATGTTATGCTTCCTACTCTTAGGGAGATCACATTTTAGTTAGGAAAAAAAAAAAACCATATCAAATAATATATTTAAAAAACACAGTGATAAAGAACATCTTAAGAATATATATGGAGTGTTCTGGACACAGATGAGGGGACATTTAATTTGATCTTGGGCAGGAGATGTTGGAAGCAATGACCAGAGACAGCTAAGAAAGTAAAGTGCTATTAGAGCTGGTTTTGCCTATTTTGTAACACAAGTTACCAGTGAGCGTTAAAGGCAGAAACAGGACACAAGCCCTCAGAGGGCAACACTGGTAACGCTGAGGAGCAGCTGTCCAAATGAAATAGAAAATGTTCCACACTAGTTCATTTCCTTCATTTACATGTCTTCCCGATACCTGTAGGCATATGAGATTTCTGGTACCTACTAAAGAAGTCAGCAGTTACTAGGTCATGAAAGAAAAGATAATCCATGATAGGAACTCTGGCTTTATCAAGGAACAATGGGGTCATGTGAAGTTTTGAGCAAGCCGACTGACATAATCACATGTCTCTTTAGAACAACTGCTTGAAGGCAGTGTGGGAAATTCACTGTAAGACTTGATGAAATTATTGCTTCCTAGGATAGGTGTTTATTGCAAGTGTTCAGAAATTCAGCAAAGAGAAACAAGAGCTTGACCTAGAGCTGTCACAGCTGAATGAAGTCGAAAGGTTGAGTTTGACCTTGAGAGTCTTTTTGGAGACATTATTCACCAAACTTTCTTTTTTTTTTAATTTTTTTTTTAATTTTTATTTATTTCTAGGAGAGAGAGAGAGACAGCGTGAGCAGGGGAGGGTCAGAGAGAGAGGGAGACACAGACTCTGAAATAGGCTCCCGGCTCTGAGCTGGCAGTCAGCACAGAGCCTGACGCGGGGCTCAAACCCACGAACCGCGAGATCATGACCTAAGCAAAAGTCGGACGCTTAACCGACTAAGCCACCCAGGCGCCCCTATTCACCAAACTTTCTGACTATAATAGCTAAGAGCTAAGGAGGCACACAGGGGACTGGGTTTCTGTTTGGGGCACCTGGCTCAGGTAAGTTATTTAGCTGCATTCAAGCTAAACAGAGGAAGAAACATAGACAATGACACTGAAGACAGGAGAGAGGGGGACAAGAAACACCCATACGCATGCATCCTGTTCTTTTGATTACATAATACATGTAACAGATATATATACAACTTAATACAAAACGAATTCATTATTCATAATAGCTGGATATACCAATTTAATTATACTTTTATTTGCATTTAGGTAATTGGCAGATTTTCCCCTACTACCAAAAAAAATATTTTTGTGGATAAGTGCAGGAATAACTTATGATGGAAATACATGGAAGTAAATTTCTGAATCAAAAGGAATATGCATTTTTTGATAGATAAATAGCAGTATTTTAGGGAATAGATTTGGAGTCATAATAATAACTCAGAGAGAGAACTGTAATTTTGTTGTTTCACAAATGAGCATCCAGAATCCATGAATGATGATAGATTGGCTCCTGATAATAAATGTTCAAGTACAAAATGCAGCAGTCAGAAGCTTTGACATCAGGGTATTGGACAAGATGCTACTTTCAACTAAGAACATCACAATAATTTTCATGATAAAGATTATCATGTAGCCAAAATGTCCATCATCAAAACATACTTTATTATATGAAATACATACAGTAATGTAGACACAAATGAAAATCTCAATTTTATAAAAGACCTAATGACTTTTTTTATAAGTGCTATATTTTTTTATTTTTTAGTTTATTTCTTTATTTTGAGAGAAAGACAGAGAAGGGGCAGGGCAAGAGGGAGAGAGAATGCCAAGCAGGACACATGATGTTAGTACAGAGCCTCCCTTGGGCTTGAACCCACAAACCGTGAGATCATGACCTGAGCCAAAACCAAGAGTCAGACGCCTAACAGACTCAGCCACCCAAATACCTCTATACATACCTTATTGTTAAATGATGTCTAGTTCACAAAGCTTAATAAGGCACATCTTCAATTCTTAGAGGAAAAACACTGAATTCACAACTATGCGGTATCAGCTGAGTGCTCGAATTATCTCTACTTGACTATACATTTTAAGTAACTACTTAAATTCTCTAATTATCCAATTTTCTCATTTTATTCATCGCACTGTGTGCGATTATACTATAGTAAATATGCACATTGAATATTACTGAATACAGCAAGATTCAGTAAACATATTCCGTAAAGGGTTAGACAGTACATATTTTAGGCTTTGTAGCACATTCAGCATCTGTTGCAACTACTCACTCTACCACTGTAGCGCAAAAGCCACCAGAGATAATACACAAATAGGTGTGGCTGTGTTCCCATAAAACTTCACTGAAAGGGAAGAGCCTAGACTTGGTCTTCAGGCTGTGGAGTTCGCTGACCCTTGAAACACAGGACTGAAGGAAAAGCATAAAAAATAACATTTTATTATTTTCCAACCCTGGGACACCATGATCCTAAATAACTTTGGTCTTTTGGCAATACAAATTTTTAATTAAAAAAGGGGGGGGGGGGGCATATTTATAGGCATGTTTCAAAGTAGTGAACGTTAACAATTTAAAAGGTGCGAAAACTAAAAATATTCCTAGATCTCCACTAACAAGTTCTGAAACTCCTCAATAACTTTCTATGATTCAAACCTGTATGAAACTCAAATAGCAGCAAACTGCATACTCAGCCTCTTTCACAGAGGATTTTAAAAGTGTGGCTGCTGTTCTCTCTCAGCTAGTTTCAAAGCCCCTTGGTTGTCTTTTTTTGAAATGCAGGAAATGCAGGAATGAGCCTACAGAGACCAACTTGAGCAGAATTGTTTGGTTTGAACTGGGTGTTAACTGTCTTAAGTGTTGCTGTGGTTCTACTTTTGAATTATGGTTACATTCTAGTTTTAATAAAGAAGTGTACTGAAAAATAAGGATTCCAGGATTTAACATTAACCTCAAGTGACCAAAACAATGAAATAAACTAATAATGTGAATGTACAGATGTTTTATTTTTTTATTTACTAATTTTTATTCACTAATAATAGTTTTGCTATGTTTTTCTCCCACTAAGGAAAGCTACATTTCTTTCATCATGTATAAGATGGAATAGCATGCCACAAAATTAAGCATTATGATTTATGGGACTTATTAAGTGTAAAAAAAGAGTGTAATTAGTTTTCCAGTGCCAGAGGCATTATTTGAATGGAATACAGCTGCTTACATGATAAACCTGTAACTGTGAGTCGGTGTGGAAACTGATATGTCTCCCCTTTAATATCTAGAGCTTTTTAGGATTATTGTTGTTGTTGATGTTAAGTGAAAGATGGAGTCATTAAAGCTGATAATTCATCATTTTTAAGGCTCTTTGTAAAACGTTGGTGAAAACATGACCTAGCTAGCACTTATCTGAACCTATAGATAGTTTAATTAATCAAACAAAAGTGGCAAAAATAATAAAATTAGGGAAAGTGCCATCAACAATGAACTTACTCTTTTATCATGCCATTTTTTGGACTCTCATTTCTTACGTGATAAAATCTACTATTAGAATTTCTACTGGTGGTAAACTCTGACATAATGCTCTCAAGCCAGTGTTTCCCTTCTCCAGAATACAATTCTAGATGGTTTTGGTCTTCACCATTTATATCATTCTGGGGCTGGGGTTGAAGGGACAGTCAAAAACCAAGGGAAGCTGTTCCTGTGGTAATGTTAAAGACATACACACACACAGAGAGAGACAAACACACACACACACACACACACACACACACAAACAGAATCATAAGAATCCCCTTATGGTCTTGATTCGTCCATGGTTCATTGTCATTTTCATGCACATGCATTTTTTTCCAAGACAAATAACATAGTTAAATCCACAACCTAGAAATGAGGGGGAATGCTTTCTCCACATGATAAAGCAAATACAAAGGTGTGATATTGGTAAAGATGAACGATTATGGACAAAGTCTCAATCTAACATACTTGCCTGCTATGCAAAATCATATGATTTACATTTTACCACATGTTACTTTTGTTCAGAATAGTTAGGATAAGTAGCAGTATTACATCTATAAATTGTAATTACAGGGGCACCTGGTTGGCTCAGTAGGCTAAGCATGTGACTCTTGATTTTGGGTCAGGTCATGATTTCACAGTGTGTGAGATCGACCCCCCTCTCCAGGGTTTTGCAATGACAATGTGGAGCCTGCTTGGGATTTTCTCTCCCTCTCTCTCTGCCCTTTCCTGACTCATCCTCGTGCTTGCCCTCTCTTCTCTTTCTTGCTCAAAATAAATAAACATTACAAAAATTATAACTTATTTATCAAGTCTATTTAATTAGTTAAATCCAGTTTACCAAACTATTAAAAATAGCTTCAGAATACTTAATCTGATTAGATTATTATTGCCTTATTCCAGACAGTGATACAACATTTATAATAACTATACAGAATAGTTGCAGACATGGCTCATGCTCTCAAGGGATTCACAACTTACTGAGAGAAGCACAGATGTATAACTGAATGACAGTATCTTGAGCAAAACATTGTGATAATTCCTAAATTTGACAAAGTATTATGGAAATTTGGGGGAGATAAAAATTTACCTTTGAGAATTATTTTGTGACGTGAAATACTGAAAGAGAAGTAGGACTTCAAAGACAATGGTAAAGGGCTTTTCAGGCAAGGGGTAATAACCACAGCACTGCCACAAGAATGTGGGTGAGAGCCTGCCTTGATTACTGATGTGTATGACATATAGTTAGGCTACGACGACCATACGTGAGATCAGGCAAAAGTACAGAAATGGAAATTAGTATCACCTCTTCCAGAATATCAGCAACCTCAGTGTGGTTACTGTTATTGTGTCTGGACTAAAAATAAATGGCTAGAAATAAAAGGAGAATAAGTGCATAGAAGGCATTTTAGATCATGTGTCTTAGTCTGGGGTTTTATACAAAAATGTATCATCAAGCAAAGACTTGGGGGCAAGTAGGGGGTAATATAAGCACAACAAAAAAAAAGAAAAAAAATGAGAAAGGAGTAAAGGAAAGAAAACAACAACAACAAACGGTGGGTGAATGAGTGTGCCACTGTTGTGGCCAACTCTTATTTCTTCTAGGAACTCATAACGATATGAAATATAACTCAGAATCAACAAATACTTGTGGAATGAATACATCAATAGGAAAATGAGAGACAGCAATGACAGATGGAACTCAGCATAATTCAGACCCTTGATCCTTGGACAGGTTTCCCCTCCATGACTTAAACTCCTTTTTGGGCTCCGAGATTATGCACACAAACCACCTTGGTGAATTTTGCTATATCTGTGATCCTCCTTGCATCATTTAGTTGATGTTTTTCTTTAAATCCATTAACTATTCTGCTTTTGGAAATACTATGAAATCATGGTTAGATGTATTAACCTCATGTTTTCCTCCAAAGTCTCATTTGTTTTGGGTTGCTCAAGGGATACTAACTCTTTAGCATTTTGGGGCTGTCATGGATGTGTTGAGCGCTTTTCCAAAGACAGAAAATGCCCTCAGATTAAAAACAAACAAACAAACAAACAAAAAAACCAAGCACAGAACACTGTTCTGCAGACAGAAAATGCCTTAAGACAAGAAAGCAGGAAGGTCCATGTATGGATCCCATGAAACTCATAGAAGCAAACATCAGAATACAGCTTCTTGACATAGGTCTTGGTAATGAATTTTTGGATATGACACCTTAAGCACAAGAAACCAAATAAAAATTAAGCCATTGGGACTCCAAATTAAAAAGCTTCCACACAGCAAAAGAAATCATAACCATCAGCAGAATGGGATAACATACTTGCAAACTATAGACCTGGTAAAGAGTTAATATCCAAAATATATAAAGAAGTCATACAACTCAACAGCTAAACAAATGCTTCCATTTAAAAAATGAGCAAAGGATATGCAGAAACATTTGTAGAAAGTAGACATACAAAAGGCTGACAGGTATGTGAAAAGATGGCCAACATCACTAGCCATTAGGAAAATGCAAATTCAAATCACAATGGGGTCTCATATTTGACCTATAAGAATAGCCATCATCGAAAGGACAAGAAATAACAAATGCCGTCATGTACCTGAAGAAAATGGAACTCTCTCTTTTTTATTTTTTAATGTTTATTTACTTATTTGGGTGGGGCAGAAATAGAAAGAGGGAGAGATTCCCAAGCAGGCTCCATGCTCAGCACAGAGCCTGATATGGGTCTTGATCCCATTACCATGAGATCATGACCTGACCTGAAATCAAGAGTCAGATGCTTATTCAACGGAGCCACCCCCGTGCCCAGGGAACTCTTATGCACTGTTGGTGGGATTGTAAACTGGTACAGGCACTGTGGGAAACAGTATGGAGGATCCTTAAAAAATTAAAAATGGAACTACCATATCATCCAGCAATTCCACTTCTGGGAATATTTTCAAAGGAAATGAAAACATATTCAGAAAACTTGAAAAGATATCTTCACCACCATATTCATAGCAGCATTCCTTACAATAGCCAAGATTTGGAAAAACCTAAGTGTCCATCAACAGATGAGTGGATAAGAAAATGAACGGTTTATATATATATATTTTTCAATATACATAGCCATACTGTATATCATATGTGGAAACAAAGTAACAGGGATATCATAAAAAGAGGCCACAAAGAAGCTTAATAACTTGGAGATGATAGTTGTCTCTGGGGAGAAATAATGATAATGAAAAAAAAGATTGCACTTCTTGCCAGGAGCTGCACCAGCCTCTCTGGATAGCAGTCACAGCAAGGAAACTGGTATCTCCTTCTGCTGCTACTGGCTCATGTTGGAAATGAGGCTGCTGGTATTGACCAGGTCTCACAATATTCCAGATCAGACCGATATTCCCCACACAGATTGCTCATAAGGAAAGGCATGTCCTTGCCTTTCCAAAGATGATTGTCAAAAGGCTCTTCCTAAGGGTCTTGCAGATCCAAGACTTACATAATAAAGGGGGCTTGAGTCTGGCCCTGAGGCAAAGAGCCTAATTTAGAGTTAAGGGCAAATATCTATCCCCACCCATTTGTTTCTGCCTGGAGCATTTTCTGGCCTTGTATATGCTGACTACTCCCTGTGAAGGAACCTATTGAGGAACTTCTTCTTTTTGTGATTATGAGAGCAAAGGTATCTCCTGAAAGACCTGTTTTTGACCCCTGCTCACAGAGAAGTAACTTCACCCTCTTATGCTAAAAACATTGTCTGGTATGCTAAAGAAGCCTTCCTTCCCCATAAGATAAGCATCTAAATCCCCTACCTCAATGGCTATTGATAAAGGTTATGCATGAGTCTTCTACAAATCTATGTTCTGGGAAATTCTTACATATCAAAGAAGTTTGTTGTCAGAAATCATTGTCTAAGACAAACGCCACTTCTGTGCCATCTCCAAAACACTTAAAATAAAGTGGAGCCCCAGTCAGAGCAGAGATGCCTGCCTGGTGATCAGAAAGAGTCTCCGGGGCTCTCTCACTCTTTCTCAACGACACCGTCCATTCCTTCAGGGCCTTCAGGGACCCCTGGCCCTGCCACATCCAGTCACCGACAACTTCTCTTAGTTTAATCCTATTTTTATAGTTTTCAGAAACAGATCTCAAGTAAATATATTAATATATAAACATTTGAAAAATTGTGGAGTGCAAAGGTGTTTTTGATATATTTTCTGTCCATTTTTTATGTTTGACATATTCTTCAACTTTCAAAACGTATAAAACAAAATTCTTGAGTATAGTGAAGGAAATTCACCTAAATTCTACCAGTTACCAACATCTGAACTGCAGTATCAATGCACAACACTTACAAACAGTATATTTAAACTATAGTAAAATTTAACTCTAACCAGTTATTCTACAACTTAAATTACTATGGCTTGAATTTATAACATTTTCATATGAATATGGCTATAAATAATGAGTGCAACAAAATCTCCTTAGGCCATGACAATCTGTAGGTACAAAGATCTCATGTAACCATCAATGCTCAAATTTATTAATAACTCCCATCTGCATTTATCCACAATCTCAGCTCTAACCAGATACAACTCTATCCCATTAGCTCTTCTTCCCAGGAGGCCCTATATTGATGACATAGAAGCTCTTGGGGCAAAGTTTGTTTTATCCTCTTACCATCTTCTGACCATTTTGTTGTCAGATGTCTGCAAGGCAAGTGGGGGAAACATTTGCTGAGGTGGATCAAGAATTAAAATCCTGCAAGATGCTGAGTTGTCATTGAATTCTATTTATTCCTGTCTTGGACTCTCCAACAGAGGTACTAGTGCTTGGAGTTTTAACTGCTTTAAAAGTACAACCTTTATTTAAAGTCTTCCAAACAAAGAATCAGATCTATTTGGGAGAGCTGCACAGATACAGATACCACCATGTCTTCAATGGGTGTGCCCTAATAAACACTTGAAAGCTCAGATCTTGGATCAACTCAAGGAATAAGATGAGTAGTGGGAAAAGGAAGTGTGCACTACTAGTTCCTTAGATACTTCTTCTCTACTTCCTCCTGTAGGTTCAACAGGGTTACCACTCAGTCACTCAGTACCTAATACTATTAACTGTGGCCATCTCTCTCTCTCTGCATTTTATAATTCAGTGAAACTTTCCTGAAGATGGAATACAATTTGTGGCCATGGCCTTGTGATATAAAAAAACACTAACAATCATACCAAATCTTTAGTGTATTCAGGAAATACAATTGACCCTTCAACGACAGGGCCTTGAACTATGCAGGTCCCCTTACAGATAGATTTTTTTTTTCCCAATAAATATAGTACAAAACCATAAATGTACTTTCCTTGTGATTTTGTTAATAACACTTTTTTCCTCTAGCTTACTTTATTGTAAGAGCACAGTATATAATACAAAGAACATACAAAGTCTGTTAATTGACTGTTTATGGTATTAGTAAGGCTTCCACGCAACAGTAGACTATTAGTTCAGTTTTGGGGGAGTCAAAAGTTATACACAGAATCCAACTGCATGGAGTGGGGGCTTGGTGTCCCTAACCCTCTGTTAAGGATTAACTATACATAATTAGCTTAATATGGTCACGTACATTTATGTCTGACTTTTCATCCTTACCAGTACTGATATTAATGTCTCAACTGTAAGCAACTTTATGATTTTTGGCCACTCAGTATCATAGTCACTGAATTCAATCTTTGCTCAAAAGCCAAGAGTGAAGTTGGAAAGTATTCTAGCCAGTGTTTTCTTCTTTACAAAATTAATGAAGGAGAATGAAGAACCCCTAATGCAAAACCCCTAAACGCATTTTGGGATAACCTTTCTGAAATTGTATCATTGTTTAATCATTGGCGGAACTAACTAAAGCTCTGAGTTTTTCATTTAGGATCTAAACTGAAGTTATAGTATATGCTCAGAGGCCATATGAATATTTCTGACAAAGATAAGCAGTGAAATGAGTTGACGCTTCTGTTGAAAAGGGATAAAACCACTCTACTGGTGAGGCATTCATCATTACAGAAAAAAAAGTATCAGTAATTTTATTCCCCATTCTGAGATTATCACTCACAGCTATGGTCTCCGTTATTGCAATAACAAATTGAGAAATAATATTTCCCCCAGGAAAATGTGGGATGTTTTAATGTTTTATGGCAGAAAGGCATTTTTGCAGACATAGCAGAAAGCTAATGTCTCCTTTAAATTGGGCTATAATTCAAAGAGAACTATGAAATGCAGCTGCAAAAAGTCAGCTAAATAAGTAAGCTTATATTTTCTAGTTTATTCTTAAAATATTTTTGGTTTTGTATTGTTTCTAGGTTTTGTGGCTACAGGACATAGTACACTTTGTTTATAACATACCTATCCTTGGTTACAGAAAAATTAAGTATCCCTAAATAATGGGATGAAAGGCTCAATATTAAAAGGGTCTTATATAAACATATACCTATAGATACATGTTTATATGGATATATATCTTATATAGAGGTAGATTAATTTCTCCACTTGCATTTCATGACTTTTTATGCATTAACCCATTCACTAATTAACAAATATGTGTTAAGCAAATACTGTTCAATAGGCAATATGGTACACATGTAGTATACTGCATCAGACAGAGCAGGCAAGATCTTCTCCACCATGAAGCCAAAAATTTGTGGAAAAGACTGACAAGAGCAAGTAAAAAAATAAAAAAATATACATGTATAATGAAAATCTATGACAAAATGTCAAAGAAAACATGAGAGGAGATTATTTCATAGATGTATCTATTTTTAATATTTATCTATTTAGTTTTCTACAGAATCTTTTATTTATAAAGTTATACTATAGTTTAGTCAGTTATATATTCATATATTTATTACCTTAAAGTCTCTATTGGGGTATATGTTATTTAATTTAGAAAAGTATATAAATGTTGAATAATTCAAAACACCCATATACACCCAGCTTAAGAAGTAACATATTCCAAATACACATCATAACTCCTCTGTGTCCCACTCCCAAAGCATTACCTACCCTACCTCCCAAAAGGAACCATTATCACAAATATTTTGCCAATTCTATTGCACCCTCTTCATAATTTTATTACCTATGTAGTTAATATCGCTATCCATTAAACATATTAAAATGGAGGGGCACCTGGGTGGCTCAGTCAGCTAAGCGTCCGACTCTGGATCAGATCATGATCTCACAGTTCTTGAGTTCAGCCCCACATCAGGCTCTGTGCTGACAGCTCAGAGCCTGGAGTCTGCTTCAGATTCTGTCTCCCTTTCTCTCTGTCCCTCTCCTTGCTCACACTCTGTGTCTGTCTCTCTCTTAAAAACAAGCATTAAAAAATTTAAAAATTTAAAATGGAATCATAACGCATGTGTTGTTCAGCAATTTACTCATTTTACTTAATATTTTTGCAATCATCCATTTCTACAAATTAGCTGAAGTCCATACATTTTAGTGCTTCATTGTATAACAAAATTGTGCTTTTCCATCGTACTTCTGATAGATGATGAATTTTTTCCCAATTTCTTTTTCTTTTTAGATAATTATAGACAATGCTTCAATAAACAGCCCTATACATGTCTCTAGGGACAGGGGCACAGTCATTTTGCCCTGGATATATTTATTAGTGTTATTATGAAATCGCATGCTCAGCACTATTATCTAAGGAAAGGAAAGGAGTTTTAAAACAAACAAAAAAGAGCATTTAAGTCACAATATTAAGAGGATAAACCTAAAAATTATATAAGTATCTTATTATAGAAAAATCATTTGATGAAATTCAATACCTATTCATTAAAAACAAGTAAAATTACCACACTAAAAAAAAAGAAACTATATTATCTGATAAAAAATATCTTAAATAAAAACTAAAGCAAACATTGTACTTAAAGACAGAACTTTGAAAACTGTCCCTATGAGATGAACAATAAGACAGTGGTAGTTGCTACTGCCATTTCTAGTCAACATTTTATACTGAAAGTCCTGGCAAGTAAAGCCAGTAAAATGTATGAAAATCGGAGGGAAAAGACAACTACAAATATGTCTTAAATCATCTTGGACTATGTACAAGTTAATGCTATCATTTGAAATTGATGGTATTTTTGTTTTTCCTTTTCAGACTTTATACATTTTCTCTTATTGTGACAATGCTGTCTAAATACAGTGGATCATAAACATTTTTGATATCTGTTTGACTATAAGAAAAGGGATGGTTTATTATTTAAAAATTAAATGTGATGTGTGTGTGTGTGTAAAGAGAGAGAGATGTATTATAAACGCTCTTTTTTTAGTGTAAAGATATTCCCTTTTCTACTTTTATTGGCTAAAATTTTGTGTAAACGACATCTGTCCTACAAATGACTGATTTTGCCAGTTAAAAGTAGTATTTTGTTACAGGAAGACTTTTAATTGCTCAAAATACTACTTAGATGGCTATAAAAACATTTTGTGTTTTGAAACATTTTTTTGAGTCATTTTCAGAAATTTGTATTTTTCAAANTAAACGACATCTGTCCTACAAATGACTGATTTTGCCAGTTAAAAGTAGTATTTTGTTACAGGAAGACTTTTAATTGCTCAAAATACTACTTAGATGGCTATAAAAACATTTTGTGTTTTGAAACATTTTTTTGAGTCATTTTCAGAAATTTGTATTTTTCAAAG